>NC_142935.1:98010237-98035237 GCF_046866305.1 Octopus bimaculoides
AATAATAAAGGAGGCAAGAGACAAAGAAATGCACCAAATGAATGTAAATATAGGAAAAGGTCACCATCAAGAAATTTTATTAATACGACAATGAAAGCAAAACAAAACAAAACTAAAAAAATAGAAGGAAAGAAAAAGGGTGGCATGGCTGTAGCATATCTAAAATAAACACTTTTAAATAAAGAAAATCTGGAAGAATGTTTTTTTTTATATATATAATCAATTTTGAGATGGGATCATAATCCAGAAACTGTTTCGTTATTGGCTCTGCATATTTGTATAAACTATTCCCAAGTAATCAATAGAATAATTAATAAATTAGTTGAGAGCAACATAAATCTATTTCTAGCAGTAGAAAAGTACTCAAGAAGAATTATATTACTTAAAGCACAAAATGACAAATTTAAAGAAAAGCTAAATGTATTTAGCTGCAGAGTGCACGACAACGACTCACCTCTGGAATACAACAAAAACAATTCTACGACGGAGCTTCCAAGTGGTCGTTTCGATTTTCTAGAATTTTAAGCGAATTCTCCCTCACAACACACTCCAGACATATTGGGTAAAATGTTTTCAGGTATACATTGATTTAAAAAACGGGATCTTTGCTACCTGGGAAGTTCTACTCGATTAGGGTTGACTTGTGGTGTTAATAAACAGTAACAACAAAGAGATATACTGATAGATTGTATGATGACGATTACAAGGTAAGCACTTCAGAAGTGAAAGCTACATCGTTAAAACCGTTTCAATATTAAGAAGAAAATACATATTTCTGAAAATGTGAGTTAGGGGGGGACAAACACAGACACAAATAACAAATACATACATATACAGATATATATATATATATATATATATATATATATATATATATATATATATATACATCTGTAAAAATATGTGACAATTATTCGGCAGCCATGATAAAACTCCGAGTTTCGGATGTCGAGGCGGAAACCCACGCCGCCATCTCTTCAGTTATCAGGCCATTGAAAATTCATATGAAAAAAAATATATATCATTTATATAGTGTGCGCGTGTATGTGTAATGTCCTTCTTGGTTACTATACTTTGAAGACTATTCCGTTTCAGATAAGCTGACCCAATGCTATTGAACAATAGTGTTGGGTTCTGCTCGAACCTATTCTATTTTTCTCGCCTTCAGAAATGTTTGACCGTTACATTCTCTTATCCTTGAATATATACAACTTCTCTGCTAGTAGAAAGAAATCTATAACCCAACATAATGCTTCCTCTTTTCGGTTATCGTCTGCTATGTAGTATAGGTTATACAGCTGATAAAAGATGGCGCTTGTATCCGCAACGTCATTCCTGAATACCATATTTTCCGTGTGCAACTTGACAATTGAGAGACGCTACTAATATCGATAATTTAACTCGAGCCACCGACCAATCAACTTAGTGTTTGGCACCATATCGATTTACTCATACATAACTGTTTACTATTGTTTTTACTAAAGTACATTCGCGAAAATAACTGCGCAGTAGAATATCAGAGAAATATTGCAAATGTGGTAAATGTAGCGAGCTTCGGCATTAGAGTATGTTAAGGGGAGCATTTCTTTCTCATTTGCCCTGATGTTTTACTGACTGAATCTAAACATTTTCCTTACAAATGTTTTTAGAAAGTGTGATTATCTGAAAAGGTATGCCTTCCTTAAGTTCATTAGTAATTTAAGGGATGTAAAAGAGGTGTTTGTGACCATAACAATCCTTTCTACAGTAGGTACAAAGGCTAAAACTTTTTGAGAGGGCAATGGTTTGTCGAATATATATCGACCCCAGTGCTGAACTGGTATTTATTTCATCAAACATGAAAGAATCAGAGGCAAAGTAGACCTCGGAGCAATTTGAGCGCAGAACATTAAAGTGGGCGAATTACCGTTAAGCATTTTACCCAGCGTGCTAAGGGTTCTGCCAGTAAGGGAAGTCGACATTGTATAAATGATAAAAATAACGAAGGGGTAATCTTTTTAACGATTGTATTAAATAAAGTTTGTATATTAATTGAATGAAAGGAAAAGGTATAAATATTTTCAAAACAGAAAAAAATTTGAGAGTATTTGTATGGAATTGATTGGCGGAATTATCAGGTTGGGCAAATGAGGAATCACGTGATGAGAAAACAACTTTAAATGCAAATACGGAGAGAAAAGTGAAAGAGGGAGAGAAAGTGAGAGGAGACAAAATCAGTTTAAAAATTATCCCTGCGAATTGTAGAAATAAATGTAAGGTGTGAGGTGGATGGTTAAATCTGTGTCAGCCATAAATAACACCAACTTGACTTATCGAGAGGTTTTAGGTGAGAAAAGAAGCGAAGAACGAGCAAAGTTTGCCAGGGAAGATACGCTTTAAATCCATTGAAAATCTTATCCGATTCCCAGGAGTTCTGTCTGCTTGTCTGTCTATTGAACGCTAAAGAACACCTTGGGCGTTATTTCGACCGTCTGTACGGTTTGACTGGCGGTATAATAATGCACGAAATATACGTTATAAAAAAGACAAATATACGTTTTATTTTTCCTATTTAAAATTCATGAAACGAATAAACTAAAATAAAATGAAATAACACACATACACACACACACACACACACACACACACACACACACATATATATATATATATATGTATATATATATATATGTATATGTGTGTGTGTATATATATATATATATATATATATATACACACACACACACACACATCTATATACATATACATTTATGTACATACATTTACTCATAAACGTACAATAGCATGAATAAGAAAACACGAAAGTTATTTGTAAACAAGAGTAAAAGTTTGAAAAATATTATTATGAATAAAAAATTATAAGGAAACACGAAGGACGCGAAAAACATTTCAAGAATATGGATAGGTGTGGCTTTTTGAATAAAATTTATGCCAGTAGCGAATGACGACAAGGACGACATTCGATTACAATTATCATGACGGTGATGATGATGATAACGATGACGACGATAGAGGGTGATGAATGCAATACTTTTCTCTATAGATTAACAGACTTGAACGATGTAGTAGACAGAATGAGTACTATAGCAGGGTTAGAGTAATAGAATTAAAAATGTAATTTGAAATTAAAAAAAAAAAAAAAAATAGTAGTCTATGCTTGGTAAGGATTTAGAGTAATAAAGGGGTATCTGTGTGTGTGTGTGTGTGTGTGTGTGTGTGTGTGTGTGTGTGTGTGTGTGTGTGTACGAGAATAGGGTGGAATAGAAGGGCTGGGGTTGTGTGTAACATTTAACGATAATTCCAGTAGCAATACAGACTTAGATCACCAATGCTGTTATGTGGACAACATATTCTGATTTCTTAATGATGTCGTAGCACACAGAATATGCACTTTTCTTTACTCTTCTATTAATTCCTTCCTTCCTTCTTTCTTTTTTTTTTTTTTTTTTCAATTTCCAATTTTTTCCACAGGGAATTATTTCGTTAATAAAATAAAATATTTTAAAAAATTGTCTGCAATTTTTTTTTTATTGTATAATAATTTTTGTCCAATTTGTATGATTATTTGGAAATTATTTACAACTCTCCATATATTTTACCAAAAATCTAAATTAGTTTCTCTGAAAGTTAAAAAAGAAAGTATGTAATTTGTACGCACACACAATGTTTACGTACATATATCTGCATAATCATCTACCACATTCAGATGCACACACGCATACACACTCATACATACACAGATATATGTGTGGGAATGTGTGCCTGCGTGTATGTGTGCTTGTATGTATGTGAGTGTGTGTGTGTCTGTGTGTGCTTTGGGAACGTCAGTGCTTATAAATATAATGGACGTTACTCAATATATATTGTGTATATTTTTTTAACAATGTTCCCCGCCTTGAACAGTAACTCTTGTGTTTGATTATGTCTATAGTTACCCACTACTTACAATCTAAACCCAGAGTTTTCTTCCCCTATACATACAAATTAACTCATCCCCCTGTTAATCTCCCCATTGATAATCACAGTAACTCCTAGCTTTCAGATTCTCGAAATGGCCAGCAAATGTCAATTAGGAAATTTTCGTACGCAGCAATTAGTGCGTTACTCTTAAACGTAATCAAATTCATGCCAACAGCACTGTTTTGGATATTTACCCGAGCTAAATTTATTTTTATTTATTCAAATTACAGTACCAAACATTTATTTGTAATGCTTTTCCAATACCAAAGAAAATATGTCACCTAACTGGAAGGCTTGGTTAGACTATACTAATCTGATGAGATTTAATAGACCTAAACATTTCCGTGGTTTTTTCCCCACAACATACTCTATTTGTCTTTTGAGATACTGATGTTTGATTTCTTGAAATTGCCTCCCGTTTTCTACGAAAATCTCAAACACTAACATTGTGCCTTTTTGAATGAGGTTCGATTAAATTAAAATTTCTGTGTGAACTTTGAACGTACACACAAATATTTGGGAACAAATATATGTATATGTATATTTTGATTAGTTCATTTAGCGTCCAGTTAAGAATATTGTAGCTGTAACTTATAACTGGGACGGCTAGAGTGTTGATACGTATTATCTTGATTTTCGCATTGAGCACTCTTTTCAGTATTAATCTGAATCGCTGACAGTATTCTTTTTTTATTTTCCTTTTCATGTGTGTGTGTTGTATCGTAATTAGTTCGTTGATTCCTAAATATTTCTGTCTGGCTTTGGTCTAATTCTCTTATTTCATTTGCTCTATCTAGTGTAATGTTGCTACTCTTGACTAGTTTTCCTCTTTTCAAGGTTGCTCTGGCACATTTTTCTAAGACATATTTCATGTTCATTATTATTATAATCATCATCATTATTATTATTATTATTATTGTTGTTGTTATTATTATTATTATTATTATTATTATTATTATTATTATTATTATTATTATTATCATTATTATTATTATTATTATTATTATTATTATTATTATTATTATTATTATTATTATTATTATTATTATTATTATTATTATTATTATCATTGCTTTTGCATAGCTTCTAACGCTGAAGATGTACTACGGTGTCCGCTGTTCACTACCAGTGAACTAACGTAACACCCCTTATTTGTCGAGCACCTTCCGGAGTATTCGAGCAGTTCCAAGCGGTGCTGTTTTCTACAAGTGCACAGAATAAAGACACCTTTTCCGATTTTAAATCACTTTTAGTCATCCATAGCCATTTTTTTTTCTTTGTCTGTTTTATCATCAACATCTCTATGAAATTGTCAATGCATTCTTTTCTTTATCCACCTTTTAGTAATTTCATTCATTCTCAAGTCCTTTTACAGTGCTTTATCCTTGCAATCTTCTATCCTACGCAAGCCTTCAATAGCGGTTTTGTAGCATTTTTTACATACCATGCTATGTTGTTTTCTTCTGCTCTAATGCTGTGTTCGCATCCAATCAGTCCTCTTTCCCTTGTTTTTCTTGGTACATACATTTTGTCTGTGTTAAATGTTGGGTGGAGTATCCCATATCTACTCAACAACTTCGTTGTCTTTCTGTCTAAGTTGTTTAGCTCGTCTCCAAATTATTGCGATCACCCCTGCTCCATATATAAGGAGTGAAACCACCCAGGGGTTGATAGCTTCAATTTTATTCCGTTTGTTTAATTTCGACTTCAGGATTAGTCTCAGTCTGCGCAAGTACTTCACCTTAAATTTCTCTGTCATTTCTTTCTCCATCAATTTGTCCATTTCCAGTATCCCCAGGTATTTATAGTCCGTCTCTTCTATCTGCTGCATAACCTACCCCGACGGTATCGACAGCCCGTCCATGCATTTGATTTTACCACTCTTCAAGACTAACACACCATAAGTTTTCAGTCCGAACTCCATTCTGATATCAGCACTGAAAGTATACACCGTATCAACGAGGGAACTCACTTGGGATTCCTCTTTACCATAAAATTTGAGCTCATCCGTGAATAACAAATGGTTGACTTTTTGCTGGCGTCTCTTGAATATATACGCGGCCTTGCTTTCCTCAGAATCAGTAGTAGTGGTATCAATCACAGTACAAAGTTCAGTGGGGACAGGCAGTCTATTTGAAAGAAGCCGCTCCTGATTCCTATTATCTATAAACTTCTTCCATACGCTGTTAGTTCCGTCCTTCACTTCGCCATACTTTTTCCAAGCAATCGCTCAACATTCGATGCAATACCAAATAGGTCATGTGGGAACATATCGTACGCCTTACATTAGTCGATCCATGACATGGCTAAGTTACTTTTCCTCCTCTTGCAGTCTCTAGGTACAGTTTTGTCTGCCAGGAGTTGATCCTTGGTACCTCTGCACTTACGCTTGCAACAGTTCTTCTCATATAATAGGACTCCATTTTTTGCCAGGTGTTCGTACATTGACTCTGCGAGGATTCCAGTCAATAATTTCCCCGTGAGTGGCAAGCAGGATATCGGATTGTAATTGTCTACCGTATTGTGTGTAGCCCCTTGTGGACAGTAAAGAAATAAGATGTGTATATTTGTGTATGTCTTTGTGTCTGTGTTTGCCCCAGCACCACCACTTGGCAACTGGTGCAGATGTGTTTACGTACCAGTTACTTAGCGGTTTGGCCAAAGACCGATAGAATAATTACAAGGCTTAAAAACGAAAAAGTTCTGAGGTCGTTTCGCTCGACTACAATTCTTCAAGCGTAATGGCTGAAACAAGTAAAAGATAAAAGACATTAAGACAGCAAATTTTACGAAACCAACTAAATTCTGTCTGACCAAACTACATACTCGACAGTTGAGTCGATCAGAGTTAATTTCTCGCTGGTTTAAATCAGAGGCCTACAATCGATTTGCGGTAGATTCCTTCTACTTTTTCCACATTGTTAATATCCTTGGGAAATGCAGAAACATCACAATTTATTTCTCCTCTCTTAAAAAGTTCACGCCCATTTAAGGATACCATATCTTTTCTGTTTTTTTTTTAGGGTTCATTGTTGTTGTTATTATTTTGTTGTAAGATAAATCGTCTTTGCAAGTGCATTCAGTCGTGTTAACAGAATGAAAAAAAGGTGTAACAACTTTATATCTTAACTCTGCGCGAACAAGAAAACTACAGTCAACTGAAGCCAACTCCTATGAAACAGTTTAACATCTGCGCTTCCTTTTAGATTTTTTCTTTTTCTTTTTCCGTTTTTATCACTGCCCTCTACGCGGAGGTCACCATTTGGCTTCACCCTAGTTTATTTATTTATTTTTTTTATTTTTGCTGATCATTTTGCTTTGACGTTTCTTTATATTTTTTCTTACTTTTGACATTTCTTTTTCTCAACTTTTTCTTACACCAAATTGATTTCAGAAGTTATTTCTGGGTAAAGTACAGTAGTACTGACAAACACGTTTATTCAATTTGTCCATATGTGTATAGCTCAGTCTTTTCATATGTACTCATACTTTTAATTTTAATTTTCAAGCCAGCTGTGACTAGTCTTTATATATCACACAAATGTAGTTAGTCATCCGTAGAAACTCACGCCTAGGTTTTTGTCATTCGAGTAGACACCTGCTAAATAGTGCAAGCTAAACACTAATAGCCAATTTAGCCACCCTACCTTTCCGATAAGTGTGGAAAGAAAAGTCAAGCCAGGTCCTTTAAAGAAACAACTCTGGTGCTATTGTTTATTCATCTTTCACAATTCTGAGATATTAGGTCTGATAATGTTTTTAAGTGGGTCTTAGGATATAATTAAAACGGGAGAATCGCTGTTAAATAACTGATTGATTCGGTGACATTTTTGCTAAATTTAACGATTCACGTCAGAAAGTCGTCATGGCTAGGCTTGCGTCTTATCCATAAAGAATTCACAATGTTTTTGAAGTTTTAGCCTCAGTTTACTTATTGTATAGACCAGTGGTCCCCAAATACTTCCTTGACAACCTGGCCGAATTCCTAGCGACGCCCCCCCTCCCCCACTGCCACCACCACCAACACCATTAAATCGCCAACACAAATGTAAACCACCTTCTGAAGCAAATTCAAAACAATTGTACTTCACAAATAAACAACCTAATTAACTAATTATTCTGGTTTTTTTTACATCCATGGCCCTTATTTGCGAGCCCATTATCGCCCCACTAGGTCTTCCCATCGCCCCCGGCGGGTGGTGGGGTGCCAACAATACCACCCGCTTTGAGAATCACTGGTGTAGACCAAAAACAGTTGTTTTATATTAGATTTTTATTTGCATAAACACTTTCGCTCCTTTATTAGGGATGAATATGTACTGACGTAGATTTCAGGTTAACGGAGTCACTATTTTTTATTTCCTAATCTTACTAATTCACTCTGGTTCCAGTTGAGAGATTATCATATCTGCATCTTATTATTGCAAATACCATTTCTATAATTTAATATCACAACTAGACTGTAGGGGGCTGTTATCTAATTCTTAACCTTTTGCTGTTTTATGTATTAATACAATTTCTTCTATAATATTCCTTCCTAAACTTTTCTGTTATGTGCCTGTGTTTGTGGGTGTGTGAGTGGGTGTGCAAGCGCGCGTATATGTTTGTGATGAAAGATTTCCTTAATTCATCTGTATTTGTAAATTGGTTTTATCGGCCGAAGTCTCTTAAATCTCTTTATCTGAGATGACGGATTATTGTAGAAATATGAAATTAATATATAAGAGGGACCTAAATTGTATCACGAATAACGCCAGCTCTACATTTTCGGTAATCTCTGGGAACAATCTTCAATTGCAGGTTTCAGCAATTTCGTGCGGCCATGCTGAAGAGCCACATATGAGTGGGGGTGGGGTCAATCATATTAAACACAATCCACACATTAGACTGTTAAATATTCAATCTCTATTTGTCGATCTGCGAGGTTGCAGGGAATAATAGATTAAAATATCAATACCAAGAGATATTTTTCTACTAGTATCAAATACGTGTGTGTGTATGGGGGGCCAAGCATCAAAACGAGCTTAGGAAGGTGGCTCACATTAGACATTATGGGAATCTGGACACATGACGAATATCTAAGGGAGGATGAGAATACCCAAGTCTATCTGACCACAAAGGGACCAGATGACAATTGTGAAAACAAGGAAACTGAAATCGCATGACCACGCCACAGGAATATACGGCCGAGCTGTTAAATATATATATCATATTGTAACCTCAAAAAAATCTGGCTTTGAAGATACTGCCTTGTTCATTTTATCAAGTGTCCTGTCCATTATGTCCCAGAGGTGTTCAATAAGGTTCATATCTGGTGACTGGCTTGACCGTGGAAGCTTCTTAATACCATTCTCATCCAACAAATCTTGGGTCATTTTAGCCCTGTAACAAGGAGCCCCAGCCTCCATAAATAAAGAGACTTCTTTAATCATTTCACCACTGGAGAAGATAGAAAGGGGTCCTTTCTGCAATAAGGACACATGATTCTCTGAGTTTATGCTTCGTCCAAACTCCACCAGCTCTGATCAACCATTGGTTCAAATTGCTCCCCAGACCATCACAGAATAACTGCCGTGTTTCATTGTTGGCTGCAATCTTTTCACATGAAATTCTTAATCACAGAGTCTCCAGACCCACACTTGACCACTATCAGGAAATACAGCAAATCTGGACCCGTCAAAGAATGATAGTGTCCGAAAATGCTAGTGGCCTCACCACCATCACACTGCCCCAATTATTTCTCCGCTTGATACTGGCTGGTCAAAGAAGTGGCTTTCTTCTTGCTGCTCTGCCATAGTAACCAAGTTCGTGGAGATACCTGACAGATGTTCTGGGACTGACATCAACTTGTTCTGCTATGTCAGAGGTCTTACAACGAAGAATGTCCTCCACACTTCTCTTAACAAAGAGAAGGGTCCTGGTTGATCTGGGTGAGGTGATGTGGACTCATTTCCCTCTCTGGTAAATTGCACAATCATTCTATTAACTGTGGAAAGCGGGATCCCGAAGTTCTCAACGATTTTACGCTATGTCCATCTTGAGAATGACTCACAATGTGGCCTCTTTGAACTTATGAGAGTTCCAAGGCTTCTTTCGTACATGGCATGATTAAACAGCCTTATAGAGTATCTGAAACATAAAAATGTCAATTAATAAAAAATATAAACCTTTACAAGTTAGAATAAAGCTAAAACGATGTTTTATTTATGGGGTGTCAATTTACCTATATATATACACACATATATAAATATAGCAGTGAAAGCACGCGATTATAATATGACTAATGACAAACACGAAGAAGAAGACGAAGAAGAAGAAGAAGAAGAAGAAGAAGAAGAAGAAGAAGAAGAAGAAGAAGAAGAAGAAGAAGAAGAAGAAGAAGAAGAAGAAGAAGAAGAAGAAGAAGAAGAAGAAGAAGAAGAAGAAGAAGAAGAAGAAGAAGAAGAAGGTCATCATAAGTACTATTAAATTTCGATGTCATCCTATATTCTTCTCTTCTCAGTGAAATATGTCCTATAGCCAAGAATCGAAGCACGGTCCATCCGAGTCATCTTAAAACAGCAAGTGAGGACGAAATCTTGACAGATGGCTGCAGCTCTACAAATGCTCGCCACCTCATCTATCTCATAAATCATTTGCTGTGATAAAAAAATAGTACAGGATACATAATACTAATATAAAAGACAAAGAAATAATAATACATAGGTTTCACAAAATAAAACAAAAGATGGAACAACGAAACAAATAAATGGATGCAGAAAAGTCAAACAATGGCAAATATCAAAATGTCAGAATACAAAACATATGCCTCTTGCAGTCACCAAGACAATGACAATCTGTTTGAGGGATCAGATAGAAATGACGCTACTGACCTCAGCAGTCATCACACACACACACACACACACAAACACACACACACACACATACACACAAACACACACACACACACACGCATATATGTATATATATATATGCCTATCTATAACACATACATATATATGTGTGTGTGTGAACGTATAGAAGTATATATGTTTATATATATATATGTATATATATATATATATATATATATATATATATATATATATATATATATATATATATATATATATATACATATATATATATATATATATATATATATATATATATATATATATATATACGCATAAATATATGTGTTTACATATGTGTGAGTGTATATATATATATACATATATAGTCATATATTTATATGTATATATATATATATATATATATATATATATATATATATATATATATATATATATATATATATATATATATATATATATACATATATACTTATATACATGTACATATATATATATATATATATATATATATATATATATATATATATATATATATATATATATATATGTATATATATATGTAATGTAAAGATAAAATCTTTATAAGAATTTATCAAGTAGTCAGCGTGAAAAAACCTCATAAGGAAAAAAAAACCATCATTTGTTTCCATAAATATATATAAATATATATAAATTAAATTATATATATATATATTTATATATATATATATATATATATATTCATGCCACTGTGCACACCAAGGTATTTGAAATTTTTTTTTGTCGATATTTTGTAAATTAATTAGGTCATAAACATGATTTCTTTGTTTGCACACGGCTAAGTCCATCTTGGCTACTAGAAATAACGTAGAATGATTGTCGTGCTGACGTTGCCCATTGAGACAGTTACACGTGTGCCTAGCTTTCCTCATACAATAAGCTTTTCGTTTATTTTTTTCGAAAGGATACCAACTTTGGAGACGTCTTGATTTTTAAGATTATCTTTTCTTCTAAAGCGAATCTATTCCCGGGTGCCATTTGGAAATTGTGGCACATTCGCTAGGGTCGAGAAGGTTTTGATAAATCAAGAATTTATGCTTTGTATTATTTAGTATACCTGTATTTGTGTAAGTTTTTCATGTACAAGCTGCTGATCATTCTAAGTTATTTATCTGTAATGCGCGCACATATATACATACATATATATATATATATATATATATATATATATATATATATATATATATATATATATATATACATATATATATAATTTCTAGGATTTATCAAAATGTCATGGTACTGTGAATAAAAGTGTTCGACATAAGTGAGCGGTAATAGTTGCTTCTAGAGAGACAAACCATTCAAAGAACTCACAGACTTGTCTTGTGTAAGCCACAGAGATTAACCGCACGCCAATATTCTTTTCAAATGACTACAGTTGTAAATGCTTCACAGAATGGACACCAAATAAAAGTAATTTTCTGGATGATATTTTTTTTTGTTTTTACTTCTATATTTTATTAACGTGCAATATTATTACTGTTATTAATATTAGAATTTATACTATTTTACAATATTTTTATTGTTTTATTTAGCCTTTTATTCTTGCTGTTTTTTCTTTTTTGCTTGATTCTTCTCAGAGAGGTATCCGAATTCTTTTGATTAAATATATGTATGCATATACGAGCGTGTCTGTGTGCGTGTGCGTGTGTGTGTGTGTGTGTGTGTGTCTGTGTGTGTGTGTGTGTGTGTGTGTGTGTGTGTGTGCCCGTACATAATTTCTTTCTTTCTGACAAACGTAATACGATTTTTTGTTACCACCAGGGATTCTAAAGGGACAGTTGTCGAAGCATTCTTTGTGACGTGACGAATGGCGAGCAGATAAACTTGGAAAACCGATCTATTGTTAGCTATTTAACTTGAGGCAAAATATCAGCTGGAATTGGATAGACTATTTTATAGTTTATTTATTTAAATATTTATTTATTTACTTATTTATTTCTTTATTTTTTTTCAACAGAATTGTGTAAGTGACTGTCACTTGACGGGTTGAACCACAATCGCATTTTAGAAGTTTCGACGAGGTGATAAGAGGTGACAGTTTTCGTGTTTCGGTTATTTCAAGTATCGCAAAATGGAACACATATAACTGAACAACAGACACACGCACACGAAAACACACACACACACACACACACACACACACACACACACATGGATATGTGTGTGTGCGCGAGAGCCGGTGTAGATATATATATATATATATATATATATATATATATATATATATATATATATATATACAAACAGAGGCAAAAAAGGCAGAGAGAGGGAGAGGGAGAGAGAGAGAGAGAGAGAGGGAGAGAGAGAGAGAGAGAGAGAGAGAGAGACGGAGGAAGAGTAAGGGAAAGAGAGAAAATGAGAGACTGGAAGGATATATTCTAAATTAACACCAGTGGGCCACTGAAGTATCCTTTCTACTTCAGTAAAATATGTCTATAATTAACTTTTTCTCTTTGTTGGATAGTGTGTCTATCTATCTATCTATCTTTGATTTTCTCCCTCCCTCATTCTCTCCCTCTTTCTCTCTCTCTCTCTCTCTCTCTCTCTCTCTCTCTCTCTCTCTCTCTCTCTCTCTCCATTCATATATATATATATCAAAAACTGTTTAGAGGAAGTTCGATGATGATAGAATCCGAGAAGTATAAAGTTTCAGTGGCAATCCCGGTGCAATGTTGGTGAAATTGTCCAGGAGTGGTGGCAAAAGTCCGAGTAGGACGTACCAAAGAAAATGTGAGTCTAAGACAGAATGGCGTACAGTCATGCAGAGGTGAGAATGTGAGCATATATTAATATGCGGTTCAAAATTATTCAAAAAGCATAAAACAAAAACCGCAAAGATTTTTCTGCGGTTGTCGAAAAGTTTGCACCTTTCTTCTATCAATGATTCCTTGATGTCGCATTCTTTCAGCTTGGGATCCATTGCATTATTTGCTAGCAATGAAGAGGAGGACAAAAGGCACATACATACATACATACAGACAGACAGACAGACAGACAGACAGACAGACAGACAGACAGATAGACAGACAGACACACACACACAGAGATAGATAGATAGATAGATAGATAGATATATAGATAGATAGATAGATAGATATGGATGCATATATGTACTAACAAATGTACATTAACCCCTCACCATAATGCGGTTCACTTATCGCGCTTTATAATTTAAGCTTATGTCAATTCCTGCGTGGTGTTGTTTTGCATTTATAATAAAACAAATATGTACAAATTACAAAAATAATTTTTTTGAATATACAGTATATACTGTTTCTACTTCGCGGATTTTCATCTATCGCGATGGGGTGGTTGGAACATATCACTAGCGATAGTCGAGAGATTGCTGTAGTGAGTGAATGAGAAAATGAGAGGAACGAAAAATATTGTCTAATATTACGCAACTTTACTTAGTTATCTTCAGTTGCATATCATATTTTCTTATGAAGGTGTTTACATTACATACGAGTCACATCTTCAATCTAACTTAATGAGATTTATGTGAGTCAAGAAAACTTTGACCATCACGTATCAGTTCAAGCTATGATGGGGTGACGGAAACGGTAAAGTGTTAAGTCAATAATCTGTATTGAGCTAAGCCTGTCTATGTTTTGCGTTAAGACTTGGGAAGTGGCGTCGAAACTCTTTCCACTCTCAATGCTCAATAAATTGGCAATCGTACCTCTAGATTTTTTCAGTTATTTCTAGCATTCCTTGGCAAAGATTTTGTAACAGCATAATAAATCTTTATAATCCTCATGTGTGTTTGTTATTAAAAGAACTAACCAATATACCAATGTAAGTGAGGAATCAAGAGGTAGAAGGTCTAGAAACTCTAACGGAGCGAGAAAGATACCATCCAAGCATGAACGACTAAAATGAATGTTACATAATATTATATAATTTGTGAAACAACCAAAGTAGTCCAATATGCTGCTCATGTTATGGTATATACTACATGCATACACACACACGCACACACACATACACACACGTATATATTTACATATATATATGTGCTTGAGTGTGTGTGAGAGAGAGAGCGTATATGAGGAGGTTTGTGAGTATGTATGTACATGCGGTGGCGTGACTCCGAATACTTCCTCCAAATCAAAAGATTTCGATTCTTTAATAAGGAAAAATTGAAATAATTGTTGTTCATACGTTTTTTTTTAAGAAAATTACGTCTTAAGTGACGTTAGGTATTTATGCATGCTCATACACACACACACACACACACACACACACACACACACACACACATACACACACACACACATCCAGAGTACCCAGAAATATATATACATTCTTTAATAGATGTTAGTCCATTTCGTCTTCATTTCTTATTAGACTTAACCGATTACGAATAATGAAAGACTAAGCTTTGAACAAAAGACAATTCTGTTAAAATGTTATAAAACGATTGAAGACGCAGTCGATGCAGAAAAATAGATTAGGAAGGAGTTTGACTGAAATTCAACCACACAATTTCGAGATGGCAGTGTTGTGAATGTCCACTAAAAATGTTCTGGGGAGAAGCCGACATCGAAGAACCCGCCAAAGAAAGAAAGTGTACTAGTAACCAACTGCCAAATTTCAAGAAAACCTCTGCGACAAGAGAGCCTAAAGATGGTATTTTAAAAATCAAGCATTCATCAAATTTTAAAATGCTGTCATTGGAAATGGTACATTCCAATTGTAGTCCATGTTTTCAATGAAGGTAATTCATACAAAAGAAGAATTTTGCAAGTGGATTTTGGTAAGATCTACAATTGGAGAGATGAAGCTACATTTAAATTAAATACACACACACACACAAACACATACACACATATACATACATATATATATATATATATATATATATATATATATATATATATATATATATATATATATATATATATCCGTTTTTTTGTTGTTGTCGGCCGACAGATAACGTACACGCTACCATACAAGAGATCAATAAAATATACGGGGTGGCCCTGTGTACTCATAGATGAAACAGACTGAATCGCCCAAAACAAGATTATTGCGTACACACACACACGAAACATATTTATGTAAATATGTAGGTATGCATGTAATGCATGTATATATATGTGTGTGTGTGTGTGTGCGCGTGTGTGAGTGTGTGTGCGTGTGTGTACGTGTGTGTGTATGTGTGTGTGCGTGTGTGTGTGTGTCTGTGTCTGTGTGCACCTTGGCATGTACATCTATACTCTATGCAATTAGACACACACTTACATGTGTATACGGACGTCTTTTCTTCAAAAGTTTAAAATTGATCTTCCCCATACATCAGTATTGCCAGTTATAGATTTGTTTTTTTAAATGGTTTCGAATATTTTCTTTCGTATTGGATGTAAATGAAGCAATGTAAATTTAACCGACGTAGGAAATAAGCTATCTCTCTCTAGGAGATATATGATAATAATCCATCCGACCATCTTCGGCACGCTAACTAAGATGTACTTATTCATCAATTCTGATTTTTTTTTCTCTTGATACGAAATATATTTGTTGCATATTCATTACGGCTAACAAAATATCAACAAGGTAATATTTAAGTCTAAGGGATATACTACATTTTAATCATGATATTTTTCGGTTGTATTTTGACGCTTATTAATATTTCAGTATTAAAATCCAATCATCACATATATGCAGATATCATTTTCAATATGATTTGACAATATGAGCAAAATCGTAGGAACAAAAAAAACAGGAAAAAAAAACATAAGTAAACAAACCTGAATTATATACAAAAAAAAAACCCCAGCATGTAAGTTCTTATGATTCTGGTATGCTTTACAAGGTCATATATAATTTTTAAATGCAGTATATATTGTAAAATATCAAGTTTATATAAAGCTGATATTCTCTAGCAAGATATTATTAACAGAAAATTACAATAAGAATATCTATTCAACTGAAGGATACAGGCTGTAATTTTTATATTAATTATTTATTATACGGCTGTACCAAAAGAGAACGTACACCATATTTCTACATTCCGCTGATCAATTATCCTATAAATATTTATGGTAATGTATACATAGGTGACGATGAATTATATTAATATATTTGCATGCTTAACTGATCCTTCAATAGCGTATCTTATAGATTATTTCAGAATAATATCTTTAATATCGCACGAAAATTGCTTGCGTACATATACAACAAAAGTTGCACAAACAACACACATAAGGCACAGAAATACGCACAAAAAACTATACACACATACGCATATATTCATATACATAAGTATACATATAAATACGCATGTATTCACGCATACACAGTCACTTACACAGACAGACGTGCCCATATAAGGATATGTATATATATATATATATATATATATATATATATATATATATATATATATATATATATATATATATATGCATGCAGACAAACATGCATACACATATATACATAACATGGCACCGTCAACATTAGACATGCAGGCGTAGAGGACGTTTTAAAATGCATTTTTTTTTAAGTGTTTTCCTACAATTATGCTTACTCCCGCCCAAATCAGTAACTGGTTTATTTCTCTAGTTACAAATAAGCCAAACCCCATTTACCTACCAACGTAGCGTCGCCATTCAGACTGGATTACAAAATATATCTTACACCGAGCAGGATGTCGCTAGTACCATCATGGCTGATGTTGATATCAACAGCACCAACATCGATACCAACAGAAGCAGTACTAAGACACCTTTAAATTATTTAAAATGAGACATAAGTACTTTTCTCACTTTATTTGTTCTTCCCATTTAAAATAAGGTCTACTTCGGGGCCTCTGGAAATGCTCATGATCCTCCTTTTATCGTTTCATGAAGAAGAATACTTTGACAAATCTCACCTAAACTTAACCTATTTTACAGCAAACAACTTCGACAAGAAGCATGTTTCTTTGCACGTAAAGTGGAATATCACTGATATGAATTGCTATTCTTATTCCTGTGAGGCTTTTTGCTCTTCTCAAAACACTGAAAAACTGACCAAAATTGATATCCATGTGTAATTTCCTAAGTCATCTATATTAATTTAAACATTGTAAAGATGCAGATGCTCAGAGATTCTTTCGGATTTAGTTTAATTCTTCTAAATTTTGAGCATAAATCTACCTCTGCCTGAATTGGATGTTACAAATAACTCCTGATACAAACTCTTGCAATTTAGGTGATCATACCTATTTTCTACAAATATTTGCAAAAGAATATAGACAGAGGTTTTATATCTCCGTGGACACACAAGTATTGGTCCTGGGAATGTCTCCTGACTCGATTAACTTCTACTTTCAGACTCCTCAGTGACTAAATAACTTTGTTTTCTGTCTCTAGATTTACAAACCAAAACTCAGCTAAAATGGCTCATCTAATTTGCAAAATCATGCTTTTGATAGCTGACAACGAGATTAATTAAATATGCATACCACTGAATATTGGTAAATGTGAAAATTAATGTAGGTTACACTGACATTTTAAAATTCGAAATCTGGTTGCGGAATGTAAAAAGTCCTAAACATTTATTTGAAGATTGATTGGTAACGAAGATGTCAACGGATTGCACTCTTTGTTGATGGTTTCATCTCACCCAGGGAAAAAATGGATCTTTGTTATTGTGTCTTATTTCTACCTTCAGCTCTTCCTTCAGGCAAAATATAGAGCCTCGATACTCAGATAAGTTTCAGATACAATTGGCGCAGGTCATGATTAACTTAATTGAAGCACATAGAAAGCTGCTTCATATTACACTCATTCTTTGAGTACCATAGCCTACTTGAATAAAGAGTTATTTTTTTCAAAGTGTAGGTAGATTATCTAGAATGTGCTAGAGATACTCGTTCAGGAACTGCTTGAATGTTATGAGATCGTTTTGCTCTGTTATGTGTCTTGGTATGATGTTAAGCAGAACAGGACCATTTGAAGTGAAATACATGTCTTAGTACTTTGATGTGCCGCGAGTAGGATTTTTTGTAGAGGACGGATGGCACAGGGACAAAGCATTGGGGTAATTTTAATGTTGATGCTAACATCAACTGGACAATGCTATTAGAATATTTTCCACACCATAAAAATAATATGGCGCTAACGGTGACGTAGGAGGGAATAACGTTTGAGTTTCTCGTGATCGAGCTCAAAGTAATGCAGAAGGTATCCCAGTTGCACTGTTTAAGTTGGCGTGTGATAAAATCGAGAGAACGATATTCTAAATAACCTGCAGTATTTAGTTGTGTCTGTTTCAACCTTCCTGGTTCCAGTAAAATGAGACGAGCGCCGATGTCGATTTAATCAATTCCAGCTCTCTCATAAAATGTCTGCTCAGTGCCAACGTTAAGAATAGTTATTATCGACATTTGCGTTTGATAAGTTTTCCATTCTATTTGGAAGCAACGTAGCGTCTATTAAACCATTAATAATCGTCAGGAAGTGCATGAACATCATAACATCGTTATTTTCCTTCGTCCAAAACATAAGAACTATTAAGCCTGATAAGAAAAACTATTTAAAAATTTCTTCCAAATACTTTTTATTTACTTCATTTATTTATTCATTTTCTTTAATGTATATAACCAAAGGTGTTAAGGTGACGATTTTACTGATCACAAAATGGTAGTAATAATGTTCTTTGTGTGACAGAATAAAGACTGACCCCTCCTCCCCAGCAGAAATACTGCGCTGTTGGCATTGACGGTTACATTAAAATCTCATTAAAAATTGCTCGGCTGCAAACATCGAAACTGACAGCTGTATTGTGGATATGGGCCAGATTAGCGCGAATTCTCTTCCCTTAAACGCGTCTAATCCTAGACGCCATTGTTACGATAAACGTATCTTAGGCTTCCAATAAACATCTCATCGCATCGGCAAGCATAAATAACTGGCTTTTACATTGTACTTTGACAAGTGTTAACCGCTAGTAAGTTCTTCCTTAACTAAACGAGATTATTGTTAGAATGTCCGTCTAAAGAGAATTCATTGGAACACGTAAAGAGTAAAGAAATAGCGATCATAGTCTCACTAATCCTCTCTAGAATTTGAATCATCCTTTGATTATAAAACCTCTCTCTTTCTCTCTCTCTTTCTCTCTCTCTCCCCTCTCTCTCCCCTCTCTCTCCCTCTCTTTCTCTCTCTCTCCCCTCTCTCTCCCTCTCTTTCTCTCTCTCTTTCTCGTTCTCTCTGTTATTTCTAGTATTCTTTTAATATTTTATTCGGGTCACACTGTACCGTAATCATTTCGTTCCAGATACAATTTAAACTATTTTATTGTATTTCACTTTATTGTATATTTTTATTTCTTTTTATTCCAACAAGTGACCTCATTACAGGCCAACGAATTTCTTGTTGTTGTGCGAAATATTTGAACGTTCTATTGCATCCATTGCGAATAATAGAGAAAACGTCTAGTGGTGCAAATGGTAACATCATAAGTAGGCAAGTCTTCGACAGACGTTTCTATACGAGTTAATTCCTTTTAGATAATACCTTAATTGCAAAATTTGTAGAAGATTCTTTGCCATATTTGATTGCGATTTTGTCTTCCAAATTCAAAATTACTCAAGTTCGATACTGTCTTTGTTCCCTGCGGATTTTGTAAGATAAATACTAGTAATAAAATACAAATTATTTCAATCAGTTGTATCTCGTTGATACAAACTTGTAGCACTATATCGATTACTTGAAATGCTGACACCAGCGTTAAATCATTTCTAATGTTAATAATATTTAGAAACTGTAATATACATTTTAGCTTATATAAAGACAAACTTATATAAAGCTTACGTGAAGACAAGCTTATATAAAGACAAACCTCACGTTGCTGCAGGAATAGACAAACTTAAAAGTATTAAGCTATATTTTAATTCTAATTTCGAATCTTTCTAAGACTGAATTTGCTGGAAGGGTCAGAAATATGCTTGTCCAGACTCCATTTCTTACGCGAACCCTCTATATGGCGGCTTTCTCTTTTTATCGAATTATTAAACATATCAGTTTGGGCAGTAAAGAAATACAAGCAATGCAAAGAATCTGTTGTGTCTTTTGTGCCAAGTAATTTTTTTTATTTCTTGAGTTAGAGATGAGCGAGATAGATATATAGATTTTAAATACAACACCGACTTGATGGCCTAAACCTAATATATGATTATTTGAATATGTTCTAAAATATTTCGTGAGAATTTACTCTTAATTAAAATATATGTATATGCTTATTTTATGAAATAAATTTGAAATGAATAATGGATGAATAAATATATAAAGAGAGATTTCAAAATCAACCATTTTTTTTATATCTTGAAGTGACTACTGACTTCATGTGTCCTCCATACACTGGAAGATGTTAGTATTCAGTGCCACTAGCATTGCCTTTTTTTTTTTTCAGTAATGGAACAGAAGATATCCAACAGAAATCAGGATATTAATTCCTGAACTTGTCTTACTGCTAAAACTGCCAACGCACCCCCGTTCATGACTGCACTGCGCAGATGACGTCTCTATTTGTTATATTTCCTATTGTGCATTACATAACAAAATGTAATATGTCTGATTCTAGTGAAATACAGAATGAAAACAATTTCAGTGGGTATTCATCGAAAACATTTGTTAATCTCTGGGTGTCTTTAAATATACAATGTGTGATTGTATTTTAGTAAGTTGATACAACGAAAGAATTATAAATAACAAATAAGTAACAGAAATTAAGTAAAACTTAAACAAACAAACAACGGAAATTAAGAAAAATTCAGACAAGATTTCAAAAGTATGTATTTCATTTATTTCTTTCACAAAAACTTTGTAAGCAACTCATTGATAGGCTGTGTACGTTGTTGACAAATGTTTCATTCATAACTTCAACCAGGAAGTGTTTCATTGAAAAATACGTTTAAAAATTTACATGAGACAAGTTTCAACAGATTTTAAATGAATAATGAACGTCAATACTCCAGCGACAAGAGAACCTTGCAATAGGAAACTAACAAATCGTTGGAGTTGAGACAAATTCCTGCTGTTAAAATATTCATCTGATTCTTCTTCTTATCAACACTGATATTCAGACAAATAGACTTTCATGCCTCTTTTCATTGACCTCTCTTTTTCACTGCAGTTATCATTTTCTTCTGCTTCCTGTGGATCATATCACTTACCTTTGTCTACTAACACTTTAAATTCTGTGTATTACGCACGGATTTGTATATCCATGTTTGTCAACCTCTATACAGTTTTGGCTTGTCATGAGGGAGTATGAACTTATATAGTTTTTAGAATATTTTAAATGATTTTCGATAATTCAGAGTGTGTCTACATTTCGACGCCCAATCATATAATAAGAATTTCCTAATTGATTCTAAATTAATTTTGTATGAGATCTGTGATTCGGAATAAACCCCCCATGAAAATGAAACCTGAGCTGTTAGTTAAGCTTATGCAATTTATTTTAATGAATTATCACAGATAAAATTTCTGAATTTATTGAAACAATTACACTTGTTGTCTGCATAAATTATTCGCATTAGACCCGGGAGAATACTTGTTTCTTTTCACAAGATAAAGAAAAGGAAACTTACATGATCTCTATATGTCATTCGTATCCAAGAAATTAGAATAAAATATTTTAACACAGAAATAGAGATGGATTAACATGGGAATATAGATTAACATAGAAATATAGATGTACCAAAAGTACAACAGCATATTCTGAAAATGAAATAAAAATACTTGAGATTAATGTCTTTTCTAGGAGACAAAATAAAATTTAGTTTCATTATAACTCTCATTATTACTATTTTGTTAAGATGGCGAGCTGGCAGAATCAATAGCAACCCGGATAAAATGCTTAGCAGCATTTCATCCGTCTTTATGTTCTGAGTTCAAATTCCGCCGACGTCGGCTTTGCTTTTCATCCTTTCAGGGTCGATGAAATAAGTACCAGTTACGTACTGGGATTGACACAATCAACTGGCACCCACCCCCAAACTTCAGGCCTTCTGCCTTTAGTAGAAAAGATTATTATTATTATTGTTGTTGTTTCCGATGTTGTTTTGTTGTTGTTGTTGTTGTTGTTGTTGAAACGTTCTAATTTTGACACAAGGCCAGCAATTTTTGTAAAAGGGAAAGTCGATTACATCGACTCCAGTACTTGACTAGCACTTACTTTATCGTACTCCGAAAGGAAAATATACAAAGTCAACAACGGAAGAATGTGAACTCGCAACGTAATGAAGGGGGGGGGGAGAAATGCTACTAAGCTTTTTGCCACCACATATAAATCTTTAGATTCGTTTGTGCCGTACAACGAGAGACTGCATTCGTTTGTTTCGGTTGCCTCTTCCACTGAGCTCATTCAGAGTGTAGTAAGCATTGCGAAAGGCGATATACACAGAGCGTTCTTAGGTGTTCTGCTGGCATAAAAAAATTACACACAATGTATATTGAATTGTTTCACTAAATTATTACTTTAACGAAGCAACGAGGGTTTTTCACTGTGGGAGTTCTATCTGCTGGACTACTTTCCAACAAATCTCACTTTGTCGACTAGGATAAAGTACTCCAAAATCTAAGCAAGATAAAGTATAACGAAAATACAAAAAATATGTTCTGTTGTGTCTGGGGAGAGTCATTCTCCTTTGGTGCCTTATAATTTAACACACTCACCAGTAAAATTTCCACTTATTTTTTATTTTCCTAAAATTTTCGTTGCATCTTGCAACATTTTCAATAGTTTTGCAGAGGTTGCAAGGCTCAACAAAAATTTTAGAAAAATAAAAAAAGAAATAAGTGGAAATTTTACCGATGAGTGTGTTAAATAATAAGGCACCAAAAGAGAATGACTCTCCCCAGACACAACAGAATAAGCTTCAACACACGAACTCACATAAAGAATCTTGCAAACCAAGTCCAAAAACGAAACATAAAATATACTTTGTATGAAAATAAAATGAAATGGCCATGTTTGTAAAATGAGGTGATGTGTTTATTTAATCAGGTCTACACTCGAGAAAATCAACAAGAGAAAGCATTAACGAAGATAACTTCTACTTGAAGCCACATATTGGAACTCTCCTGATATTTGTTAGAAAGCCACGTATGAATGTGTATGGCAGAAAGATATTAAATGAGTGCCTCTCATATTTGTTTCAGAGAAATCGGTCTACGGAATGATTCATTGATATAAATCTTAGGAATACCTCTCTTATCTACTCTCTTCATAGATACAGCTCAAAGGAGGATGTCTTCGCAGACATGGGTAAAATGAAGACAGATTCCTCTCATTCTTTAACTCTTCGTGGAAACAGGTCTAAGGATTTATTATTCTCTCCAGACAATTAGGTGTCAGGAGTGGAAGCTAATCAGTGCACATCTCGATCGTTAGATTAAATATTGATTTCACAATCTAGCACAAGACCGCAATTTAATCGATCCCTTGGAGAAAGAAAATCAAATTTTATCGATCTCTAGAACAAAGAATGAAAGAAAATAAAGCCGAAGATTTTTATGTTGAAACGTAAAGCGAGTAATTTCAACAACATAAGGATGGATTTCGCCTCAGACACTCGAGTTACTGGCAGTTATCATATTATTGTGGATAGTGAATACAAGAATGTCTACACAGTTTAGGGAAAACAAACAACAGCTGATCACATGATCACAAATATAGTA
This sequence comes from Octopus bimaculoides, assembly GCF_046866305.1. Taxonomy (NCBI): domain Eukaryota; kingdom Metazoa; phylum Mollusca; class Cephalopoda; order Octopoda; family Octopodidae; genus Octopus; species Octopus bimaculoides. Next base: position 98,034,773 of record NC_142935.1, read on the forward strand.
TTGCATTGTTCTTATTTTGTCTATCTCTGACCAGTCTTATTGCTTGTTAAGAATCTTGGTTTCTAAAAAGGCACAAAATTTCCATTTTAAAAACTTCAATTACCATTATTGTCGCTTCGTTAGGCATTATTTCACCATGTTCATTGATCCTTTAAAATATCTGTTTTCTAAAATCTCTCTCTCCCTCTCTCTCTCTCTCTCTCTCTCTCTCTCTATATATATATATATATATATATATATACTACAAAGTATCATGTATACAAATATATATGTACATATATAGAAGAATTTAAGGCTAAGAATGAAAGTAACAGACTAATCATCAGAATTGTTCCGAACTAAAAGAATTGTGAAACAGCTGTAAGCAAATTGAATATATATACCTAGTCTCTCACCTCTCTTCTCTTATTTGTTCTATTTATATACATTTCTTCGCCAGTTTAACTCCTAGATTTTCAGAAGAAC
>NC_142935.1:98040237-98055237 GCF_046866305.1 Octopus bimaculoides
GTATATATCGTTAGGTGAACATTTGTAGTGTGCCAATGCTTTATTAGAGATTGAAGCTTCTCGAATCGTAACTCCGAGAGAGATAGCATTCCAATTGATATGCATAAATATTCGGAAACTCATCAAAATGTGACAGTCAACAATTTATCGAAAGTTGAACGTGTTACCGAAGAAGAAAAATGTTTGAAAATGTGTTACACATTTATTTATTCAATTAGCAGGCAAAATCAAATAGTTTCTTTAAAACAATCTCCTGAACTCAGAAGGGCCAGCCACATCCTAATAAATGGTGATTACATTATTTTAAATTAAGTTTATTCCCTATTTATTTATCTAAAGTATCTCTGGTCGACGTACACACAAATATGTAAATTAGACCCCACTGCATGCGCCTTCCGTTCGAAATGATAATTAATTTCAATTCTTAGAATAGTCTGTCTTGGCTTTATTACCCAGGATTAACATTGAATTTTTTCATCCAATCTTTTCGTTTTACTTATAAAATTTAAATTTCAGCACGATGTCGATGAATAAATTTTAAAACCGCCGTCACAATATAGCAATATCATTAAATACCACAAAACTCAAGTTAAGCTGTTTTCATTGATATGTTTACTAGATAGCTCAACTAATTGTCAATAGCCATTGGCCATCATAGGTAACTTTCATGGCGCCGCTTCTTCGCTTTGTTGATAGATATATATTTATAAACAAAATACTTATATTATCTGTGTAAACGTATATTATGCCATTAGACATACATTATGCATGTAAACAAATATATGTGGGGGGGGGGAGGTGTAATCTTTGGCCAAAATGTAAAGCAGTACCATTGACATTTTACAGTCTTTGAGAAAGGATGGTGGTGAGGAGGATGAAGTTCTTAAATCCGAAAGCATATCCGAATATTTACAACAGATCTGATGTCGCAGATGTCACTCAACTACCAGTTAAAGGTGTTGAACTCTGTCCCGGATTAGAACTACCTCCCATTTATGTCATAGTGGGATTTGAACTCATAATGCAAAAGGCTTGAACATGCAGCACCACCCATGTTGTCTCACCTATTGACATTTCTGCCAAGTCATGCATTACATATGTAAATATAATTCATTCAAACACATGAATAGATTATATCTTTAGACATATATCATCACTTCAAGAACAGTACACATTGTTTTACACATCGAGCGTCTACCATGATCCGGGGTTATGACACGTGTAAACGAGGACGTAGATTAGCTAAATCGAGTCCAGTGTACCAATTGCAGATTATATATCTTTTCATTAACGTTTTTGGGAAGTTAATGGGCTTATTCGTACTATGCAATTTGAAAGCAATAATATAAAGGAAAAACTTATCAGGTTTTAAGATACACCCCAATTCCTCGGTCATCGTTTCTACAGAAATTGTTCTCACTTTGAATAATTACATCCGAACATTATTTTGGAGATCTGGGACAGCGAAGTATGATATCTTGTGATACTTTCAAGTGCATTAATGATTTCAGAGAATTTTATTGTATTCAGTGAGAAAAGAAACCACATCTGTATCTTAACTGGTTGGAAGCATATTTGGAGAAGTAGAGAACTGGCCAAATTCTTAATCTCAAAAACTTCATTGCTAAACATCAGGCACCAGCCAGCGACTTGCTTCCGTCGCACGTCTAATAAATTTATTATCCTACTCGCCCTTACTTTTAGCTCCTATATTTCCTCACACAATTTAGCTTCAATAATTCTAATTCTCATTCTAGCCACGTTTTAATTTGTGTGAATTTCAAGTGCAGTTGAAATAGTAGATCAGAAAAAATAATGTACCCAGACAGGAAGTCGAACATTTCGTCTACAAAACGATATCTCCAAATGATAGAATGATGCAATTTTTTCCTTTTTTTTCTTTTTTCTTTTTCTTAGTACTTGTAATACGAAACATTGTCAGAATTGATTTCGATTGAGCCAAATGTTTAAATTTGAAATGTAAAAACGAGATATTTTTTCTTTAAATCTAAGAAATAAAAAATAATTGCGAACGGAATGTACACACACACACACACACACACACACACACGCACACACACACACACACTTATGATAATGAGTGCAAGCGTATGTGTGTTCGTCTACATGCATGTAGAAATCGTATGCATATGAGTGCTGCTTGTTTGTGTGTATGTCTGAATGTGTGTGTATGTGTGTATGTTAGTTTGTGTATGTGTGTATGTGTGTGTGTGTGTGAGAGAGAGAGAGAGAGCTTGTGCGTATGTTCGTGCCAATGCACATACACAGCCCTAAACTCAGTCACGATTCTATTCGTGCTCTGCTGTGTTTTATGGTCAAAAGCGTACTGATTTACTTCCAGGTAGAAAACCGTTGTTTAATATAGACACACAAGGACGAAACTGCTTCCATTGAGATGCTTGGCATAATTCAACACTATATTAGTCACAAAAAACGTTAAGAAAGAGTCTGAAAACTCATCAGATAACTCAGGAGAGAAAAACCTAAAAACCGAAGCGTCCATGAGAAAATAATAGTAGAAATCGACCATCATACACACACATAAACAGTTGTGTATATGTATATATATTGTAATCTTCCAATACTGAAACACGTGTAGTTCCTTCATATTTAATAAATATAAGTATTAACTAAAGTAGGATATAATTAATGAAGTATATTATACACCCTGCTGGTAATTTTGGTTATATCCTTAAAGTATTATTTCGTGATGTGCAAACTGGTACCGTGAGTTTACTGTCAGATATACACATTAGGTTATTTTTGTATTATCTGAAATAGAATACTCGCATATCGATTAATCCCCCAAAATTGAATTAATATACATATATCTATATATATATAAATATATATTTATATATGCATATATATACATATATATATATATACATATATATATATATATGTATATATATACAAACACACACACACATAAATATGTGTGAGTGTGTGTGTGTTTGAGCATGCGTCTTTACTGTTTACGTATGTGCCTGTGTGTGTACACATAAATAAGTGTGGACATATATTTATGTAAAGAATCTAAGGTGGAGCATTTTTTTGAAATGTTTTAGATCCGTATATATATATATATATATGTGTTATTTCTTTACTACCCACAAGGGGCTACACACAGAGGGGACAAACAAAGACAGACAAACGGATTAAGTCGATTATATCGACCCAAGTGCGTAACTGGTACTTATTTAATCGACCCCGAAAGGATGAAAGGCAAAGTCGACCTCGGCGGAATTTGAACTCAGAACGTAGCGGCAGACGAAATACCGCTAAGCATTTCGCCCGGCGTGCTAACGTTTCTGCCAACTCGCCGCCGTATGTATGTATGTATGTATGTATGTATATATATATATATATATATATATATATATATATATATATGTGTGTGTGTGTGTGTGTGTGTGTGTGTGTGTGTGTGTGTGTGTGTATGTGTGTGTGAGAGAGAGCTGTGTGTTTTCACGAGTGATTGTGTAAACCTGACCATTTCAAAAATCGTGAAAAACAACACTTCTTATGCACACAAACATATAAACTCACATACAGACATATGTGTGCATTTGTGTCCTTTTCGAATCTCTTAGGAATTAAAAGTAATTCGTGCATTCGGCTCGGAGTCTGCTTCCGTTTTGCACCGTGTATTCTTATATTTTTCTGATTGTTGTTCATCCTCTCGTCACAATCATCTTGATTATTTTCTCAGACATAATGCATTTACAACCACACAATCCTGTGTTCCCTCATATTTTTCCATATAGCAAGTATTAACTTGAAGGACAAGTGTACACTATTTCGAACAAGTCGAGAGATTGTTCAGAATTTTCTACGTGTGTCCGAAGGATCTCAGTATATTTAATTTCATGTCTAATTTTCTATTAATTTAAAGTAAAGGGCACGATATTGGTATTTAGTAATTAATTAAACGCTTCATTTCGAGAGAAAATACTAACAGCTCTGAATTATTTATTTTATTGATTTCTTCATGTTATAGGAATCTTGAAGCTGAAGCTGACAATGAGATTTTCTAAATTTCGTAAAATGGAAACACAATTTATGGTTTTCCTTACGTTCTCTTCATGGTTAAGACACATTTGGAATTCAGCTTTGGAATTACTCTGAATTTAGTTATTTCTAAGTAACTGGGCTCATATATATGTCTTGAAAATGGACATTACTGAGCAAACCATGAACTCGAGAAATTGGAGCCCCACCCACGAATTCGCATTTGTTTATCTTATTTCGTTTTTAGCTTCACTACTTCACACTGTTGAATGTGTTAAAATTAAACTTCTGATAATTTGCGAAATGTTGATGAATTGGTCTTTATTTTGTCGAATTGTACATATTTGGTTTGATTAGTGTTACATACTGAAAGTAAATAAATGGTGAAAACCAATTGTATTTAGTGTAATAAAAAAAACACATTTGTAAGTAATTGTAAAAATTCTAGTAACATAATAATGTCCATATATGTACATAGTTATGTACATAGGAAAGATCCTACTCACTCTGTAAATTTGTGGTCATCAAATGTGCTACCTCGTGTTGAATTATCTGATTCTCGTTTAAGAAAAAAATGTCTGAGAAATATCTAGACACCTGAATCTGGATATTAGAAATTATGACAGTCAGTCGACTTATGGATACAGTCATATCAGAGGTGTTTGATCATGTGTAAGAAATATATCTAAAATTAAACTTGATCATTATATAAGATTACATTGTAATATATATTGCTGCAAACTAAAGGTCGCCAGAGTTGATTTATAAGATAAAGAAAATGAGGTTAGATATCGCTGAAGAAACTTCAGCAATGGTTTTCTGTTTTTCTGAACTAACATAAAATTAATTAACTTGCATAATTTATAGATAACAATTGAGGGTTATAAGCCTGTTTTATTAATAGCAAACAGGACGTCGTGTAAACGTAACATCTTAACATAACTATGCAAAGCCATCGATTTTTAAAATATCGTTAGAAACATATTTCGAAGTACAACCTATGTGTTTGGTAAGAAATCAATAGTTCACTGCAATTTTTGCCTGTAAATCTAAAAACCAGCACCCCACCATCCTAAATCCCTTTTAAAAGCGAGGTGATTTAAATTCAATTAGTTGTAAATAGTGTACAGTTACGCTTGAAAAAATATATTCTGGTCTCTCGAATTTTATGAAATATATTAATATAAAATAGAATGGAAATATTTTGAATGGAAGGAGGACATAGATATTGTATTGGGAAGTAGTTATTTAGAATATTTCTCATTAGCCTCACACAACAAGGAAAACAGATACAGCAGCATATTTCCTACCCCCGGCACAAACCGTTCTGCTTCATTTACGTCACTATTGCCTCCATTTCTCCGCTCAGGTAAGATACAGCAGTTTGTGCCTAATCACCATAACATTAAACATACTCATGGTTAATCTAGTTGAGTTCATTGCAAACCTGACCAGTGAGTAGTTCTTCCATTCTCGGACAAACCTATTTCCCCACCAAGTCATTTAATTATCAGTATTACATGTCGAACTCTAATTTATGAAGTGGTGTTACACAGTTGATTGCGCAGGTCTACATCTTTACTGGTATACTTTTAACAAAACTGACTGATATCGATATGCAAAAAAGGAATATAGCTGGTTGGTCAAGCGATACACTATGTAAATCGAATTCGTCAGAATATAATAAAGTTATCCCAAATGAAATTTAACTTCAAAATTTAAATGGCAGTTATAAAATATCTCAATACAATTTACAGGACTTTAGATGTTTTCTGCGCTATTATGTCGGAAACAACCCTTGTTTTAAAAATTACTATATTTCAAAAAGGTTTCCTGGGACACCATATCTGATAGTTTGTTGCTGCCGTCCTTAGGGTATTTTAACTATGAAGTAGATTTGTTTGTAAGTTATCTATAGACAAGTGCACCACATCTGTCTGGGCATACAGAACACAAGCAAATACTGCAGAATAATTCCAGCATCCCACTAACTGGAGTAGTTGTTTAATTTGTCGGGACGAGAGGTAAAGTTGACTTCGGTGAGATTCGAACTCAAAACGTAAGGAAAACTTATCATTATTGCGCAAGCGTGGTCTGTATGGTAAGAAGCTTGCTTACAAACCACATAATTCCGGGTTCAGTTCTACTGCGTGGCACCTTGGGCAAGTGTCTTCTACTATAACCTCGAGCCGACCAAAGCATTGTGAGTGGATTTGGTAGACGAGAACTGAAAGAAGACCGTCGTATATACACACACACACACACACACACACACACATACATATATATATATATATATATATATAATAATATTAGGGACAAAATCCCAAATTACAGGTAAAAACTCAATTAAAATCAATTTATAAAAAATTAAAATTAAATTGAGCTTTATAGATAAAATATATATAAAATATATAGTTTTAGGGAAAATAACCAAGTTTCAAGAACTCATCGATGAAAATCCACTATCACATATAGAAAAATTAACAATTAAAACCACAATAAATGAGTATAATATAAAGTAAAGTAAATATCATAAGATAAATATAATATATAAATATAATTATAATATTTATTATATTTATCTTATGATATTTACTTTACTTTATATTCTACTCATTTATTGTGCTTTTGATTGTTAATTTTTCTATATGTGATAGTGGATTTTCATCGATGAGTTCTTGAAACTTGGTTATTTTCCCTAAAACTATATATATATATATATATATATATATATATATATATATATATATATATATATATATATATATATATATATATATATATACATATGTGTGTATGCGCATGTGTGTGTGTGTGTGTTTGTCACCCCACCATCGCTTGACAATCGATGTTGGTGTGTTTACGTCCACGTAACTTAGCGTTTCGGCAAAACAGACTGATAGAATAAGTACTTGGCTTACAAAGAATAACTCCTGGGATCGATCTGTTCGACTAACAGTGGTGCTCCAGCATGCCCGCAGTCAAATGACTGAAACAAGTAAATAAAAGAATAAAAGACTATTTTCGCTGACGTTGAAAAATATTGTAAGTTTGTTTTTTTTGTTTTTGTTTTTTTTTCATAACCACTCACATCTCATTCGCATATGCTCGATATCCCTGTTACCCACTTCGTATAACTTTTACCTTCTTTTCTTACACACACACACACACACTTTTTTTTACCCCCTCCTCTCTCTTATCCGCAGTCTATCGACCATCCATCCGTCTGTCTATCTTTTTCTATTTCTTGTCCTCCCTATCCCTTCCTTTCTCTCTCTCTCTCTCTCTCTTTATCATTCTTCACTATTTTGTTTTCTTCTCTCCCCCACCACCCATCATTCCTGTCTTCCTTCCACACGCTCTATTTTTTGTATTTCTCTCATATCTCCTTCCTCTCTCTCCCCCTCTCTCTCCCACTCTCTTTACTATCAAAGTTATTCCCTTTTATCACAAGTTTCTTGTCTCCCCTCCCTCCTCCTCCTCTCTACCTTATACTCTTTCCTTTCTGACTTCTTCAGAAATATAATCTACCCCCACCCTACTGACATATTTTTATAACTTTCACTTTGTTCTTTTCTATTTCCTCCATCGTTCTCTTCTTTCTTTCTCTCATTCATTCATTCATTCATTCACACACTCGTTCACATCTTCGTTGACTTCTATTGTATTTCAATCTCCTACCCTTTCTTTCTCTCTCTCTCTCTCTCTCTCTCTCTCTCTCTCTCTCTCTCTCTCTCTCTCTCTTTCTTTCTCGGTGTTTATCCAGGAAGCACCCCTTCACTATCCATTCATCTGTTGTTCTCTCTTTCTCTCGCCCATTCACTCTTTCTCACTCTTTCTCTGCTACTTTATCTCATTTAACTCTTTCCCTCCCCCCTCTCTCCTTTCTCTTTCAACTGTCTACACGCGGACGCTGTTAGTCCCATCGGTCGAAGGAGACCGTCTCAGGCCAATTAAACACTTAATCCGCGTCTTCCTGCATTGATCCGAGGTCGGCGTTCGTGGTACACGCCGGCCCTCAGACTATCCATCATATACACAATCACTGTCACCAAACTGAATTCACACTTCTGGCTCCCAACACGCACCATCCCACCGTCATCACATTCTTTTCTTTCCACCATAAACAATATTAACTCTCCCTCCCCCGACCGCCCAAAACTTACTCCCAGCACCTCCCACATTCGTCTTTACCATCATTCTACATCTCATTGACGAGCTTACCCTTGTAGTTGGTACAAATACTTTGTTGTTGCTTTCTAACTTTTTGTTGTTGCTTCTATTCCACCATGTTACCATTATTAACAGAACTAGTAATGCCAAAAATATTGCGTTAACATTAGTCTAAGCAGTATTTCTATTTTGTTCATATTTTGAAAATAGTCTAATAAATATCCTGCAAGTCTTGACTTTATATTTCCAACTGCAGCTACAGCCTAACTCCCATTTGTTGTATTTCGATTAACTAAACACTTACTCCTCGAAAAATCAGAACAAAATTTAGCAGAACACTCTTTTCTTTCACACACACATACACACACACACACACACACACACACACACACACACACACACACACAAAGACTAAAGAAGAAAAAAATGCAATAGTCAGGGCTGACTACGAAGCAAGGAGTCATCTATGCGTTACAAAGTTTAAGACTTTCATTTACTCATTAGATTTTCTCTCTTGACAAGGCGACGTAGCTGGCAGAATCGTTAGCACGCCGGGCGAAATGCTTGGCGGTATTTCGTCTGCCGCTACGTTCTGAGTTCAAACTCCGCAGAGGTCAACTTTGCCCTTCATCCTTTCAGGGTCGAAAAATTAAGTACCAGTTACGCACTGGGGTCGATGTAATTGACCTAATCCCTTTGTCTGTCCTTGTTTGTCCCCTCTATGTTTAGCCCCTTGTGGGCAATAAAGAAATAAGAAACGTTATCAGGACGGGTGAAATACTTAGCTGCATTTCGTCTGTCTTTATTCTCTGAGTTCACATTCCTCCGTGGTCGACTTTGCCTTTCATCCTTTCAGGGTCGATAAATTAAGTACCAGTTGCGTACTGGAGCCTATCAAATCGGCTGGCCCCGCTCCCCAAAAATTTCGGGCCTTATAGCTAGAGTAGAAAAGAATGAGTTCATCAAGACCTAAAATTCCAGAGTAGAAGGATTGTTGTGACCCAAACTAAATTAATATTATTATTCTATCTTTCTGTATTGAGTACTCTTTTTTCCAACAGTCAACATGGATTGCGTATTAATATATATACTCTGAAGATCGCGCTGGTGTGAGAATCGAGTGGAGAGATACACTTTCGGATTTAACAAAATTTCTCTGTGTGTGTGTGTGTGTGTGTACACACACATATATATATATATAGAGAGAAATATGTTAAGAAGAAAGAAAAGACAATTTTGCTTAATTGATAACGATATATAAAGTCGACTAAAAAATTTGATTACATATTTTCATCGAAATTTCTTTATATAATTTCATTGAAGTAATAGGCGAAATATTCCGCTCTACAACAATACCATTTTTCTTTTTATTGAAATACATTTTTATATGCATTTACACACTTGATCCAATTTATCATTGCAACTTATCGTCGTATAGCTATGAACGTCTGCCTGATTACATGCTTAAAGGATTTGCTTTGCTAACGCTTGTCAGTGTGTTTGTCGCTGTGTAGGATCTCGGACAAATATGTTGTCATATTTCACTGTCTTTTCCAAGACTATTCGAAATAATTTAGTGGCTGGAATATGTGTAAAACTCAGCTGATGTGAGAAGCTGTATCTGTTTTTAGTGCTACAATTTTTGCCCTCCATCTAGCCATCGGGTACCTTTAATAAGTTTCAATCTGTTGCAAGAAGTTAGCCCTACACCTCAGATCTTGTGAGAAGCAAAGTGCCGCAGGATTTTTTCTTTCTTTCTCCTACCGATCAATGAGACCCTGGACATAATAACGTGCATATTTCTTTCTTCTCTAAATATCGCCCCCACTAAAATATTAAATATGACCTAATTAAATGCAGGACTTAGTATGATTGGTGGAAGTTAGTAAGTTTTGGAAAACCTGATCTCAAACACTTTTTTTTTCGAATGACTCATTTCAAGTAATTCTTTTTCGTGAACTTCTGATGTTTAGCCGCAAACAACATTTTCGAGACGCTGTTTGTTTTAAATGGGAAGTCAATTGGTTGACTGGCTATCACCACCTGTGTTTTACAAGTCGTGTAATAGCATGAAACATTACAAAATAAAAAGAATAAGCAGTAAGTAATAGACTAAAATCATTCTATCATAAAGAAAACCCTTTCATCTTCCTCATCCGTTTGTTCGTCGTTTTGTCCCCAGTCTTCAGCGCTTTAATAACAGGCATTCCAGCAGAGATAATCTCAATTTCGTTATAGTGTAGTTAAAACTATATCGTTGGATATACTTTTCGTTTTATGAGACGGTATGGTTTGAGTTTAGTGAAATTTAGCTGCTATTTCTACCTGGTTTCATTGAAATTGGTTTCTGATTTTGTACAAACAGAAGCGCCCCAGAACTGGAATTGTCTGTCACGATTATAAGCAATATCGCTCCATATTTTTACTCTGCGTCTGATATTAAGCGAAGGCTCAAATCGTGAGATAAAAAAGATACTCATTGCTGTTGGAATATGGAAATAGTGTCAATTAGTGAATTAACTAAATTTAATACAGCTTTGCTCAAATTAAGAAGAAACAACTGGTATTTTCTGCGGTTATTTTGATTCTTAATATTCCATTCGTCCGCACCAAAATTTTCGTCCTTCCTTCATTTCTCATAACTGACTTATTCTACCGTTTGATGGCCTAATGTTACATTTTAACTGTAACAACACGCTTAATCATTAGTAACATATTAGTATTAGATCTAATAATCCTTTATAACAAAACAGTTCACGGCTTTACAAACTGCAGCATATAATAAATTACTTTTACTAGTAATCAATCTTGCTATAGATAAGAAAATTTATCTCCGATCCCCTTAATCTCATACGTTTAACTCATAAAAATTCATGCCTTAAAACATATGTTTCTCATATTTAACACCATTCTTTACTATGACGAATAAATTATTTGAATTTATTTCACCTTCATTCTATTTCCTTCGGATGGCGCCCCCCCCCCCACCAGTATAATTTATTTAGGTATTTGTAAAGTCTACCTTCCCAAGATAGATTCAGTTTCTACTCTTTACACAAATATATTCTCTACATTAGTCTTACATCTACACATATTTCCACATATTGTCCCCATTTTCATATTTTGTAAGTTTTGTTTACGTTTAACTGATCACAAAAATTCCATCGAAAATTTCCACAATCCACATTTTTATATATAACAATATATTTTGTCTCATATGTACCCTGTAACTATTATACAAAAATGGATATCTCCCTTAAATTGTACATATACATTACAAAACGGCATTCATTAATTATAAAACCTACCCTTTTCGTTTTATGCTTCTATTTTTCCACTTTCTCTTCTTTATCTGATTTTGCAATCCAATTTCTACACATCCAAGTTTATGAAAGTTAATTCTTTAACTCTATATTTCATTCGATTCTTAACCTTAAATCTACGAAGTTTTTAACAACATCTCTAAATTCGGAAGCAATATTTTCTTTCTTTTTCTCTACGATACCCTCTATTTTTCTAATTAATATCAATTTTTTACCTTATTATTTAAATTTAATACATACATATATATATATATATATATATATATATATATATATATATATATATATATGTATATATATATGTGTGTGTGTGTGTGTGTGTGTGTGTGTGTGTGTGTGTGTGTGTGTGTGTGTGTGTACGTATGTATTATGAATGTATGTGTGCACATGTATGTATGTGTACAAAATGATTCAATAGTGACGGTGACATCTGCTACCGTCGAATGTGGCCAAGTAATAAAGAATAGAAGCACAGGACACGTATGTGTGAGCACTATAAATACATGCATACAACTACACCCATACGCACACTCATACACATATGTATGTATTAAGATATATACATAAATGCATGCATATGTGTGTGTATATGTGTGTGCTTGTTACACCAACCGTAAATGAATACGCAGTAATGTATTTGCATTACGTTTATGCAACAGACACCTGAATACATATACAGATTACATAGATATACCACATTAGCTTCCCTGGTAATGAATCTGTTATCACCGCTTAGTCTTCCATAAAGCAACTCGGATTGATTTGATCATAATGTGAATATTTCTACAGCTGCTGTCACACGCACAGGTTATTACTGTCAGAGCGAAGAGAATCCCTTACACGATACCAGCCATGTTCCAGTATGGCGATCGTCAAAACAGAACGGAATAACGCAAGCTATCAAAGTCGTATTTCATTTGTCGTCTCATAATTCCGAACACAGCAAGAGACTGAATTAATTGTTATCACACGAGGCTACAAAAGCGCTCAAAATGTTTTATCGGGTTTGTCACACCGGTTCATAATTGCAGCCAATGTTATGATGTATGTTTTCATTAATTTAGTTACTGTCACTAAATCTTATCGAACAGGCAATCAGATATGCCAACTGGCAAAGCGACAAAGCAGAAGACATACTAACACATCGCTTCTGTGGTAGTTACTTAATAAAGTTATTTTACTGCATTAAATTCAGTGATTCTTAATGAGTGAGATGTACGAATACATATATCAACATATACAAATATCCATATGCCAACTTAAATACATATATGCCTACATATACGCATATCTGTGTTTCTTTATCTATGCAACGTTACACACACACACACACACACACACACACACACACACACACACACATACACACTCACACGCATGTAATATACTACAAAGAAATGCATATAGCATGAATTTGCTTATATATATATATTTATATATGTGTGTGTGTGTGTGTGTGTGTGTGTGTGTGTGTGTGCATATGTATGCCGAACCGCTAAGTTACGGGGACATAAACACACCAGCATCAGTTGTCAAGCGATGTGGGGGGGGGGGGGGGGGGGGACAAACACAGACACACAAACACATACACATATATATATACATATACATATATACGACGGGCTTCTTTCAGTTTCCGTCTACCAAATCCACTCACAAGGCTTTGGTCGGCCCGAGGCTATAGAAGAAGACACTTGCCCAAGGTGCCACACAGTGGGACTGAACCCGGAACCATGTGGTTGGTAAGCAAGCTACTTACCACACAGCCACTCCTGCGCCTTATGCAGAAAGTAGAAAATGTTAGTTTCAAAATATATCAGAAAACTAGAATTTTAAGAGCCTGTGAGTAAATATCAATTTTACGTGTTGAACTAATCGTTGTTGTTGTTCTTGTTGTTACTGTCAGACACAAACTATTACATCTATTAATGCTACAAATCTATTGTTTCGTTTTCTTTCTTTCTTCATATATATATAAAACAAAATTATATAAATTTCTATGTGATTATATATGATTTGCACGTGTTTTTGTGTTTGTGTATGTGTGCATGTGTGTGGGTGCGTTATTAATGTTTATATATGTATGTATATATACGTATATATACATATATAGATGTATACATGTATCTATATTATTCTCCCTCCCTCCCTCTCTCTCACTCTCTCTCACTCTCTCTCTCTCTCTCTCTCTCTATATATATATATATATATATATATATATATATATATATATTTACATATATCTCTATCTATCTATATATATGTATACATATAACTATATCTATCTATATATATATATATATATATATATATATATATATATATATATATATATATATATATATACATATACACACACATATACGTTCGTGTGTATGTATGTATGTATGTATGTATGTATGTATGTATGTATGTATGTATGTATGTATAGGTATATATATGTAGTTAAATCACTCGACCTCACATCCTACTCGCAAATAAAGCCGTAACCTATATCTCTGCCGTTGTTCATCCACCAAAATCAAAGCAACTACAACATCATCAACATCAACAAGATCAGTCCAGTGCAAATAAACTGTAATATAAAATTTAGAAGACAAAATACAAAAGCCTGATACAAAAAAAAAATTTAAAAAGAAAGAGCGAACAACACCGACTACCTTTTCTTTACCGCAGGAAATCTATGATAACAATGGCGGAATTGAAAAGATCTCGACTGACCACCCACATACAGCTAAAAAGAAACAGGCTCTAAAAGTACAAACAACAATCCATCAGCCGATGAAAATTTACTTTCAAGGACAACACACACACACACACACACACACACACACACACACACACACGTGTGTGTGTGTGTATGTGAATATGTCTGATGTATGTAGAAACAGAAACACACATATATATATTCAATACACTTACATATATATAAGTTTTTGTATTTTATTCTTTTATTCTCTAAATTGTTTCAGTCATGTGACTGTCGCCATGTTGGAGCACCGCCTTTTAGTCGAAGAAATCGACCCCCGGGTTTTTTTCTTTGTAAGCCTAGCACTTATTCTATCGAGCACGCTTGCCGAACCGTTAGATTACGGGTACGTAAACACAGCAACGTTGGTAGTCAAGCGATGATGGGGAAACAAACGCACAAATACACACACGCGCATGCACACGCACACACACACACACACACACACACACACACACACACACACATACACACACACATATATATATATATATATATATATATATATATATATATATATATATATATATATATATACGACGACTTCGTTCACTTTTCGTCCACCAAATCCACTCACAAGGCTTTTGTCGGCCCGAGACTATAGCTAAAGACACTTGCCCAAGGTGCTACGCAGTAGGACTGAACTCGGAACCATCAAGTTTCTTACTACACAGCTACGTGGGCACCAATAAGTATTTATATATACACATATACAGA
>NC_142935.1:98060237-98097737 GCF_046866305.1 Octopus bimaculoides
GGACTGTCTTCACAGTTATCCAACCCGTTAGAAATAGGAACCAGACCCGGAAGATATTGCTAATATTGAAAAACATTTTAGACAATAAAATGAAGAATATATGCGCAGGCGCAGGCGTGGGATAGTGAGTCGGGATCTTGCATTGAAATATGCATAGGTGA
The DNA here is from genome assembly GCF_046866305.1 of Octopus bimaculoides. Taxonomy (NCBI): domain Eukaryota; kingdom Metazoa; phylum Mollusca; class Cephalopoda; order Octopoda; family Octopodidae; genus Octopus; species Octopus bimaculoides. The sequence goes on from NC_142935.1 coordinate 98,060,399, forward strand.
TTAAACAAGTTTTACTATGGATTGCGTTATGGCTCTTATTTAAAATGATATGCACACAAAATTGTCTCATAAACAACTTTTCAAGTGAGAATTTTGCTACGTTGATAACAGGTACAATATTTTTACCAAATATTTGGTAGAGATCTAAACACACACACACACACACACACACACACACACACACACACACACACACACACATATATATATATATATATATATATATATGTATGTATGTGTGTATGTATGTATATATACATATGGACGCGTGCGTGTGTGTACATATAAAACTATATACAAATACATATACAAATATATATGTATGTGTATGTATGTATGTGTGTGCGTACATATACATACAAATACTTATTTGTATGTGTGTGAGTGCGTGTGTATATGTACGTATGCATGTATGTGTGGATGTAAATTGATATATATATATATATATATATATATATATATATATATATATATATATATATATACATACATACATATATCAGGTGGTGCTATTAAATTAGACATGGCCTGTACCAATCTTTGGTTGAAATATATCTTAGTCTCTATCTAAGTTTTATATATATATATATATATATATATATATATATATATATATATATATATATACAGATAGATAGATAGATAGATAGATAGATAGATAGATAGATAGATAGACAATCATAATAAGCATGTATATATAAAATATACACAAGGATTGCCAACTCATGAATATACTAATATATACATGAGCAAATACAAGTGTATATATATAAGATATAAACACACAGAGCAAATAAATAGTACCCGTAGAGATGCATAGTCTATTTGTGTGTTTGTATGTGTGTGTGCGCGCGCGTTTGTGTATGTGTGTGTTTGTGTGTATTTATGTAATATACATATAAATTATACCTTTTTGCAAAAGAAACAATGAGCCAGATATCAATTATGTCCCTGAATCAATAAATCTTTGCATGACCTCAAGTGAAAAATAGCGAAAACGAGAATGCAAAAATGGAAACAAGAAAAAAACAATGAAGTAAGAAAAGAAAAGACAAATATAATTTTTATTTTTTGCTTGTTTCCTCAGAAAATACGTCAGAATTAAAAGAAAAACTATAATTGAAGAAGTGTGCTGTCAAGAGAGATAGCAAAGAAACTCTCTTACGTTCAACTCGTTCGGTTTATGAAATTAAGTATTCGTGATCCGACATTGTACAGCAATATTCTTCTATTGTAAAGCCATGCAGGATTCTCTCGGTGTGTATCTATGTTATAGGAAGTGTGCTAATTGAAAGTTCCGTCTACTAAAAACCACTATTGTTAATCGAGCAGAACACGCAGCGCATGGCTACGGAACCCTAATCAAAATTGACTTTTGCCGTACTTCATTAAATTAAGACAATTTGTGTGTTAGTTTCGTTTCGTTTCGCTTGTTTTGTTGTTCTTCTTGTCGTTGCTATCGTTGTTCTTTTTTCATAAACTTATACGAAGGAAATGGAAATGCGAAACCACATTAAAAAAACTGCGTGGGAAATACTTTTCTGCACTATAATGATGGTAATGATAATAATAATAATAATAATAATAATAATATTAATAATAATAATAATAATAATAATAATAATAATAATAATGATAATAATAATAATAATAATAATGATGATGATGATGATAATAATAATAATAATAATAATGATAATAATAATAATGATAATAATAATAATAATAATAATAATAATAATAATAATAATAATAATAATAATAATAATAATAATAATAATAGTAATAATAGTAAACTTTTATACTATAGGCACAAGGCTGAAATTTGGTTGGTGGAGTCCAGTCGACTAGATCGATTCCAGTACGCATCTGGTATCTAATTTATTGACCACTAAAGGGTTAAAGGCAAAGTCGACGCCGGCGGGATAATAATAATAACAACAACAATAATAATAATGATGATAATAATAATAATAATAATAATAATAATAATAATAATAATAATAATAATAATAATAATAATAATAATAATAATGATGATGATGATGATGATGATGACGACGACGGTGACGACGACGACGACGACGATGATGATGGTGATGATGATGATGATGATGATGATGATAGCAATAATAATAGATATTGGTTCCAAATCTGAATACCAGAAACATTATTTCGGGAATAAACTCGCACGCAGTTACAGTGGTTCGGGATTTCACAGTTACATAGTACGAAATATTTATAATCCGTAACATCATCTTTAACCATATTAATTTGTTCATGAAACTGGATTTCTTCTAGCTGCGGTGTTGTTTATTTTCGACTTAAAGGGTTTGAGGTCAACAGAGATAAAGGCGTTGCATGGTTTCGAAAGTGCAGGAAGCGTTAGGTATTTGTGGGAGGGATTAATGTGTAGGTCTACTATTACGAAAGGTCTACTATTTCTCGGAATAGAAAATAGAATTCAAATGACCATAATAAGAGGGGAAAGACAAAAAGGGGGGAAAATGATGTGCTAGGAAAGTAGAATCGAACCTCTGCCTCGGGAACAAAGTTAGGCATTCCTTGGATTTCTTCTATTATTTAAATAAAATAACCAGTGAAGAGTTTGAGGAATTTTTTGCAGTTTGCAATGGAAAACTATCATCATTCCTACAAATTTCATTGTGTCTGTCAATCAGTATAAAGAAACGGTATAACTGAAAAGTACAATGGAAAGAGACCCCTTTTCACAATTGCTTCGATTGACAGGTCAATCGATCAAGCATTGCATTATTCAAGAATCTCAACCCGAGATGAAGTCTCACGAGATATGTTTCCGCCACACCCAGCAGAGAGGACAGTTAAAGAAAGCGTGGCGTATGACCAAGGGCATCTTTTATGAAATAAACATCTGAGCGACAGATGGTCGACTGTGCTGTAGAAGTGATGGAGGTGTTGACCACACCACCTGCTTGGGAAACAGGATTGTCTCTCAGGTCACATCTATACGCTTCCCAGATTATTCGTATTGTTATGCACTCAACACACTAAGGCGCCCGCGCAAAGAAACACACACAGTCGTACACATATTTCCACTCATATACACAAAGACGTGAATATATACACACACTTATTCATATTTTGCTTCTTCACAGCTGAAGAAAGACACGTTTAAAAAATATTATATTATGTAAGACACTCTAAGCTTTTATCAGTCTCTCCCCCACCCCCAGCCTTTTTAGATTTGATATTTCAATCGATATTTTTAATGTCAATAAAACACACTTATAACACTACATGTAGCTGTGTTCAACCAATATTTATGTGTGTTTTGTATGTACACACATAAACACACACAAAGACACACACATGCATATACGCAGATGCATATGTAAGTATATACATTCGCACTTTCATATATATATATCTATATATACTGATAAATATAGAACGTTGGAATGAGTGCTCAACACCGCATTGGTGGATAAATAATTTCTTTATAAATAATTTTTAAGGCTAACAATCGTAGCCTTAATTCGCAAATAAAGAAAAAAATATGCATATATGTGTGTGTGTGTGCATACATACATACATACATACATACATACATCTGCCCATCCCTACAGAACACTGAGGAGAATGAGATGGCATGGAGAATTTCGTTGCCTCTTGGCAGAAACGGCCGTAAGGAATATAATATCTTCTGACAATCTGATCTTTTGCTCTTTTTTGTAATATTAGTTCATGTGTGTGTAACACATAGTTATTACATGTGTATGTATTCTAATACTTTCTATTACTTTGGAATAAATAGACATACTAGAATGTCTACCAGCTGATGTATATCATTTTTTATCCTCTCCATTTTCTTTTATTTACCGTGTATGTATATATATATTTATTGTGAGAATTTACAGATAAAAAACAAAAGACGAAGACGGGTGTGTAAACAACAAACATATGTATGATACTAGTTTAACGCTCGGGAAGTGAGAAAGTCTTTTACGTTTTGAGCCTACGCTCTTCAACAGAAAGGATCACAGAAATAAATAGGGAGAGAAAATAGAAAAAGGTTTAGTGGCTAGCGATCTATCATGGTTTAGTGGCTAGCAATCTATTATATACACACACACACATACATACATATATGTATTTATATATAATTTTCCGTACATTGGCAGAGATACACACTCACACACATACACACATATACATATTATCTTTAGTTTATTTTAATCATAAACTCTTAACACAGTTGCTGTATCTATCAGGCTTTGAAAGATTATATCGCTTTCAGTGTTTGAACCAAGAGCCAAGTACAAACGTTTGTATTGTTTCGTTGATCATCAAATTTTGTTTTGTGTATAAGTGTGTTTGTTTTTAAAATAATAAAAATGACAATGATATAACTTCATTGTCATTGTTTCATTAATGAATAACGATCAATAAATCAGACCAGTTCAAAGACATCAGACTGAGAGAAGCAAACGAGCTATCAAAACATGACTATCGGAACAGTGGAATGTTTCATTAAAATGATACTCACGCATGGAAAAGATAATCTACATATAATAAATCGTAATTTTGTTCTGATCACATTTTGCCACCAGCCATAGTTTACTGACGACGGGGTTCTTTCACCAGTTTGTTGGACCCACTACTATAATACGTGTTTTGTATATATCTATACAGACATAACATGCATACAGATATACATACACACACAGGCACTCGCGCGCGCGCGCACCCACACACACCCACACACACACACGTATATATATATATATATATATATATATATATATATATATATATATATATATATATATATATATATATATATATATATATATATATATATAAAGAGAGAGAGAGAGAGAGAGAAAGAAAGATTAGCTTCTTACTGATGATATCTTTGAGATTCTAAACAATGTTTAATAACAGTGCTTGTTTAAAATATCTATCAACACAGAGTGACAAGAATCGATTATGTAGCCGTATCAATACGTTTTGGCATTGGAATTAAATAGTTTACCGTTATTTCAAGACTACCTATTGCAACAAATATAATAATACGTAGTAACACGAAAATCTCTTACGGTTGGGAAACGGATGGCAGTTAAATATTCTCAAAAGTATGATGTTATATGAAAATGGCTGATGATTTACAGTAGGGTGGGAATTTCGTTCACATTATTCGTTTTTAATTTCAATATCTCGACTTAATTGAAATTATTATGCAATCATCATTAATTAAAATTATTCGATTAATCTATAACTTTTGATTCGGCTGTACGTTAAATCAGATATACCTAGAAATTTATGCATTAAAGCAATGTTTTGAACACCAACTGAGTCACTCAAACAATATATAGTCATTTGAATTCAAACTGTAGCATTTGGAGAATTGGTACAGCAAGTTTTACGATAATTGTTAGGGTTTTTTATGTTCTGAATCGGAGTTCCAACGAAGTAAATGTAACATTTTATTCTATTGGCGTCAATAAAGTTCCAAATCAGAACATTGAATTGTAGAATTGTAGATTGGCAAAAGTTTTAAAGTGTCAGGAAAACAGGTTTTGAGGTATTTGTTCCGGTTATCTACGTTCTGTGTACACAACCAGTTGTGGAAGACTTGTCCACAACTAACAAAAAAAGAAATGATATCTGTTTATATCCAGCAAAAACTATATGAAAGAATACTATTGGGCACAAAATTCTATATTTTCTCACCACAGAGAAATAACGCTTGTCAAGGGATGTAGCAAAAGGCGTTCATAGACATGGTGTCAGAAAAATTTCTTTGATGATAAATATTACTAAATGAAAAAAGTATAGAAGACATTTTCTAAAAATCCGTTTTAGGCCCAAGAAAATTTAAAGTTTATACTGAAGTGAGAAACGTATAAAAACACTTGTCTCGATTCATTATGTAGAATTAGTATGATGTTTATATGGTAGATGATACTGTTCGAATTATTTAGAAGTTTTGAAATTACTTATATATAAATGCTAATACCTCTCCAATTTCTAAATTTTTTGGAATTTATAAAACATAAATTGTGCCATCTATGCTTAATGGCATCACATTTGACTGATAATCCATACTCTTGAATATATTTCAATGAACTTCTAACGCTAACTTTACTTCCGGCTTAAATGGATTCCCATTGTTTGCAAAGAATTTGATATTTGATGAAAATAAAACAAAAGATAATAGAACAATCTTATGATAAATAGGGTTTCTTCATTCAGCGTTAATGGAGAAAGAAACATATTTATTTTCATTCATTCTTCACCAAGAGCTGTTTATTTTTCTCTTACGTACTTTCGCGATTATAAGTGTTTTCAAGTGTAAATTAAACGAAAACTCGTGTCTTTTCGGTTGTTAGATTTTAATTATTTGGCGTCAAAGACGAAAGATGTTAATTGCATGTGTCAACACAGATAAACCACAGAATAAATCGAATTTTGTGATATATTTATAATTTTATCCTCTATTTCAACTCATAAACCAGATTTCTAAAATCTTAAACTACGTTGCGAGACAACGATTGAGTGTCTGTAACAGTGGTGTGACAGAAAATAAACGCACGAAAATATATTAGTATCCAACGAATATTTGTCGAAGAAATTAGTTTTATGAATTTTATTTTAGTCTATTTATTTGTTTATTCATTTTGATAGACTTTAAATTGGGTCTTTTAATAAACAAAGTCACGATGTAAAACATCTCAGAATCTATTTGAAACAATGGCATGCTATTGTGTTACCTTCACAGAGTGTCAAAACGAATTTTACATGTAATGAATTGTATAATTAATGGCCATCATTTGTAATGTGAAATATTATCACAGCTGGAACTCTCAGCCAATACATCTCGCTTCTGGCACCGCGTTGAGACCACGATCAATACTCATTAAATGAAATTTTACATAGTGTAAACTTAGTTAGAGGAAGAAACTGATGAGGGTTGTAAATAGCTTCCCATAAACTCATTGCTGTAAATGGTGGCAACACTCTAAACTGGACGAGTTTTTCGTTCGACCTCAGATTTAGTTTTATATTCTCTTGTCAGATGGCGTGTCCCCAAATATGAATTTTATTCCTCTGTCCTAATTTTATGGGACACTTAAAGCCTAATATTTCAAAGACTTAACGTATTTAAAACAAAAAAATACAGATGCACATTATATGAGTGTTTGTGTGTGCAAAAACACATACCAAACTATACATATGTATAAGAGAACAATTGAGAAACATCATGCAACGTCGCTATACAAAATAATAGAATACGGGTATAGTTCTACCTGGAATCTAAACTGTATCAAAAAAGCTAGCTCAACTAGAACTCATCACTTTCTTTGAGGTTTTAAATTAAGCACAGACCCATCACAGAACCCACCATTGACCTCAGTGTTTCACTGGAACGTAATTTATCAACCCCGAAAAGATGAAAGGCGAAGTCGACCTCGGTGGAATTTGAACTCAGAACGTAGAGACGGACGAAATACCGCGAAACATTTCGCCCGTCTTAGAACCTGGTCCGTATTCTTAGAGAAATTTGCCAAAATATGAAACAATTTTCAGCTGCAGCAGTATTGAATGCAGTGCTGTTGAATGTAGTAGTAGTAGTAGTACTAGTGGTGGTGGTGGTGGTAGTAGTAGTAGTAGTAATGGTGGTGATGGTGGTGGTGGTAGAAGAAGAAGAAGAAGAAGAAGAAGAAGAAGAAGAAAGCTTCAATGTAAACAATGCTTGCAATCAGTGGTATTGATGATGATGATGATGATGATGATGATGATGATGACGGTGGTAGTGGTGGCGGCGGCGGCGGTGGTGGTGGTTGTGGTGGTGACAACGACAACGATGACGATGTCCAACAGAAGGAGGAGGATGCCAAGGAGGAAGGAGGAGGAGGATGCCAAGGAGGAGGAGAAGGAGGAAGAGGAGGAGGAAAAGGAGGAAGAGGAGGAGGAGAAGGAGGAAGAGGAGGAGGAGGAGGAGGAAGAGGAGGAGGAGAAGGAGGAAGAGGAGGAGGAGGAGTTTGTGACTGGTGTTCGATAGAATGTGATGATGGTGGCAATCGTCAGTGTCGCAATTGTAGAAATGGCCAGAACAGTGCAGTGAAATTTAAGAGGATAACATAAATAAATAAATAAATAAATAAATAAATATAGAAAGAGAGAAAAAGAAAGAAAAGTAATTACTGACAGCCTATAGCTATTTCAATAAACGAATCTGTTATGTAGTAGTGTGAGAGCGGTGTGTGAGGTTTCGATGTGTGGGTGAGCCGATGCTGGGGAAATTCAAAGTTCTAAATTAATTTTATTTCCACAACGTTGAGGTAAATATACTTAATTTGCTTTTCTCATACTCTATTGACAAAATTAGCCTCACTCCCCGACTACTTCCACCGCCACCGCCACCACCAGACACAGATAACAAGGACAAGACGAACAGTAACGACTCCTTTACTCCTACCTATCTACTTACTCTCCAGAAAAAGCTTTATCACAACTGATTTTGTTGTTGTTGTTGTTGTTGTTGTTTCTTGAAGGTGGTATGGTGGATGGTGGTTATCTTTCTCCAATTTTCCAACTAAGTTTATATTAAATATGACCCTACGAACTGCACAATCAATTTTGCGTCTCCCGCCCTCTGCGCACTCTTCCCTCGTAATTGTACTGTAATGTTTATCTGTCTATATCTCCATTCTGTCAGAGCCACTTACATTCACACACACACACACACACACACAAACACACACACACACACACACACACACACACACACACACACACACACACATACATGTGTTAGCAGTAGCTCATAGCTGAGTTCATTCGTCCTTCTATTGTTTTCACAGTTCTACAGTATCTGTGATGTTCAGATCTATTTTGTTTTATTCTTTATTTTTTGGCTATTTTGTTATATTTATATCATATATTTGCTTTGTTTTATTCTCTTGTACAATGTGTGTATGTTTGTGTTTGTACTTATATGTATGTATGTCATATTAGTTTGTGATGTTTATATGTATGACTAAGAATGTATGTGTGTATGTGTGAGTTTGCAGTTCTTGTTCCAGCAAGTCATTTTATTTGTTTCTTTTTTTTTCATATTTGTTTCTTTTTAATTTATGTTCCTTCATTTTATGTCTTATTCCTTGTATACTATTTCTTTTCGTTTCTTTTCTTTTTATTTTCATTTTTCTGTTCTTTTCACTTATACAATTGTGGAGTTTTGGACAACTATCATATTTTAAACATCAGATGAGTTAATAGTCTTTGGAAACTAATTGCTCGAAAGAAAATCGAAAAGGAAATGAAGAAAGCAGAAAAGCCAATATATATTGTTTTGGAAAAAAAAATTAAACAAAATAAAAGAACAATAGTAAATATAAATAAAAAGAAGAGATAAACAGTGAAGAAGAAAAACAATTAAAATAACAGCTATTGTCAATTTTGGCTCTCCTTCTCTCTCGCTCTCTTCTTCTTTCCGTCTATGCCTCTTTAGACACACAAACACACACATATATATATACACATATATATACACTTATATATACACACATTCATATATGCATCTATATATTTTGTATACACATGTATGCAGTGTATATATATTTATATATTATACAAGCATGAATGTCCATGCAAATATACTCACATATACATACATACATATATATATATATATATATATATATATATATATATATATATATATATATATATATATATATATATATATATATATATATGCATATATACATATATACATTCTTGTAAATTGGAATTATTGTTGTTCTTTTTTTTTACTATAGTAAATGTTTCGCAATTGGACTCAAATTATCTTTCTAAAACCATTTCTAGAGAGATTCCAATACAGATATATGGATCTGCTGATAATGTCGTCGTCTGCGTCAGTGAAATAGCACTTTGTAGTAAAAGAATGGATTAACAATACAATTTTAATATATTTAGTTAGAATGTTGTCGTCATAGTCGTCGCTTTTGTTGTTTCTTGCTACTCATGGCATCCCAGAAGCAGCTGAGTTATAATCAAACTTTTGCTACCCAGGACTGTGTCCAATAGGGTTTTTTTACAACACATTATATCGAGAATTTTATTAATAATTAATTTTTCCTACTTTAAAAAGGATTTGGCTGCTGTTTCTCGTAGGTCGAGCAATTACGGATAGGTTCCCTTTTAGGTGTTATTGTTGAAATTTAGCCCTGGGCTTCTTTTGATCAATCTGGACTACTACCAAAGACATTCTACCACTTACAATTTTGTCTTTTGTTATTGGTTTGTCTTCAGACATATTATATCTTAGAAGATATTAACGACTAAATAACTACTTTTCCTGAAGACAGCTATGTCTTGTGAGAGCAGTTTGAGCCATTTTGTTGAGTCATGGCCCTCGGATTCAGAGGATCAGAAGATTCTCTAAAGGAAATTCAAACCAAATATCTGTTATTTGGTGAGCAAATGTGCGATTAAATTCCATTCGGATCAGAGCGTCTAAAAGACGCCAGTTGATTATTTAGATAGAGCTAAGAACGAGGTGAGTGAAAGTTAATTTGTTGCATTGCTTTCATTCACCCAAATTACTCTCTGGGGATAAAATAATAATCAGTTAGGTAGTGATTGGAGTGGGTGAGGGTGAAAGTAGTTGAAAGAAAGTTTCGGTCATTCACACACACATACACACACACTATATATATATATATATATATATAGTATATATATATATATATATATATATATATATATATATATATATATATATATATATATATATATATATATATATATATATATATATATATATATATATATATATAAAGCGTGAGAGAGAAAGAAAGTGAGATAGACAGACAGATACAGACAGACAGGCAGAAAAGCAGGCAGGCAAACAGGTAGATAGCTATCTATCTATCTATCTATCTATCTATTTATCTAGATAGATAGATAGATAGATAGATAGATATTGATTATGTATAAAAACACACCATATAATGGGTCTGGGAAGGTGTGTGTTTGTGTGCATATGTATATATAAACGACGCAGTATCGCATACAAAACGCTGTGAGCTGACAAAAATCAATCAACAGGTTATTCTTAGAATTGAATGACATCTATTACAGATATTAAATTCTGTAATAGGTGTTATTCAGTGTGGATATGTGATAAGAAGTTTGCTTCCTAACCGCATGGTTGCGGGTTCAGTCCCACTGCATGGCAGCTCACACCACTTCATTATATTCGGAAAACACAAGTGTGCGATTGGCTAAATATTAAAGTGAACACCTTTCATTAATCTTTATGTGAATGCCTTCCCCTTCTGTGATATATCAAAGTTGGAAGCCTATTATGCACACCTTGTTATTAATTACTCTACATGTATTTTAGGCACAACCAACGTAAATCAGAACTAAAATATTTCTAAGTGTTAGAATGACAAACTTTGGATTAAGTAATAGTGCGATGACATTCATTCTATGCCATGAATGTACGCAGAAATGTGGGAGGGAATTTCCTGACAGACTGTTATAAGGTTTTATCATATATGCAAATACACACACATGCATATATGTGTGTGTGTGTCTGTGTATAAATGGTAAAGGTTTCCCGATTTATCAGAGTGTACGTGTAATTTCCCAGATTTTCTTGTATCAGATGATATTTGGGCAGAAAGCTCCTGTATCTACCAATGTATACATATAATTTAATATACAAATATTGTTATAGACGGAAACTTTCAAAAAGCACGTTGTCAGAAACCTCCCCGTTGTTTGTCGGCAGACTTCACCCTTCGCCCATTTCAAAACACCTGCCATTTGAGGGAGATATGGCTGAGCCTTCTCTTTTGCAAGCGGCGTGGCCAATCATCATTCTAAGGTTAACCTGCCCCCACCTCCTATCATACATGTAAAATATTCATGGGCACTGTCCCTCCTTTTCATGTAAAGCTAACTTCCCTCACCGCCTATCTTACACGTAAAATATTCATGGCCACTGTTCGTCTTCTTCATGTACGATAGCTCCAAAATAATATAACATATTAAACATATTTTGAATTTGGAATGGAGGAGGATAAATCTAAAATAATAATAATTCAATCAAATAACACCATATATATAATTATTTTGAACTGTATTGTATTATAATTTATTTTAATATAATAATACGATTATCACCTTGTATTTTGTATAGTCTGGTTTTAATTGTACACTGGATACAATATTGTATATCGTCAAGATAATACTAAAGATCAAATAGTTTTATTGATCTTTTTTATTGTTTATAATATCATGTTACAGTCTAATTGAGCTAAGATTAAATATACAGACTTGTCTATATACCTATTAAATGTTATCGATATTAATACAAATATCCGTTTGGCAGTTCAGATTTCGTGTGTGGTCATTTTAATAAACAAATATTATCTCGGATGAAATTTTCTCAAATAAATACTAACATGATTATGCCTTTTTATTTTGATATTTAAATACTATTTTCCGCATTGTGCTAATTTACACTCAACTTTTATCCTTTAGATTCACATCTAGCAAAACACTAAGCACAAACCACGAATAGCTGGGATTTTTATAACATATCCATTACGATAGCGTTTCAAATTTTTCATGTACCTTCACATCTATTATAATTTCTTGCGTTAGTTCGAACGGATTGAATTTATAAAGTGTTCACTGTCTTTCAGCGACTCAACGTACGTTTCTAAATGTGTGGAAAATATCAGCTGCTATTTTTACGCCAATAATCCCGCGATTAATGTATAATGTGATACATTCGGCTACAGTTTATTATTTGTAGGTGGAATGCAATGATTTTTTCTTGGTAGGTGTAGCAATAATACTTTCCGGCTGCTAATGAAGCCAATATACGATGTTATCAAATATCGACTATGAAATATTTTGAACGAATATCATGAGTGTGTCAAAAACCGATGACACGATTCGAGCCGCTTACCTCTCGGTTTGTTGTTCGATATTTTATCCAACTGCACCATCGTTCATCAGTCTCGACTCTTTCTTTAATCAGTTGTTAATCCTCCCAAAAAACAATAACATGGAAGTGAATATAGAAGATTACTGTTTCTCTTGATATATTTTGGTATGTAATAATCGTGAAATTAGATGGATAATTACATTTTATGTTATCATAGTGTCACTATTTTAAACCCAAATGGGATGCCTGCAACGGCAAATAGAAATTTGGTATGGAATACATACGATAAGTAGATTTTTCCATCATGCATACCTGCCTTTAAGCAATATGATAACTTATAGATATTATGGTTAGATGAATATTATTGCTCATTCAAGTCTGGCTCTGAGAATTATCCAGCGGCTACAACTGTAGGAAGTAGAAATTAATTAAAATACAACTAAAATCGATGATTGTATAATTAATATTCCAAACTGTGTAAGTAGTAATAAAATTAATATTCTGTTGTGAGAAATGAAGCGTTTAAATTAACAGGTTGCTGAACAAAATCCAATTTCTCACTTTCGAAACACATACACTTATATATATATGACATATACATACAGTTGCGTTATATATAATCATCATCATCATCATCATCATCATCGTCGTCGTCGTCGTCATCATCATCACCAGCAGCAACAACAGCAGCAATTTTTCTCCCCTTCTCCCTCCCTGTCTCTCACATACAAACATTTACAGCTTCGCATATATGTCTCTTACGTATAAGGAAGTTTCCTTCTCTGCTTTTCTCTTTCACTTTCTCTCTTGGCATACACATACATTTATATATGTGTATATGTATATATGTATGTATCTATGTATGTATGTACACACACATACAATCGCGCGCGCGCCACTATGCGTAGAAGCCGCATTAATTCGGTCGCCTCCCCACCACCGACATTTCTGTATTACATGTCACTCCCAATAGGATTTCCTGTAAACGCAGCAACAACTGCGGAGGTTATGTGCACCTTTGCTACAGACATAACTAAACAGTATGTAAATTTTATTACCACAGCACATGTTGGCAGACAATCAGAACCTACGATGACATTCTTCAGATCTGCTCTTGTAGACGTGAGTGACCAGTGGTCCACATAGTGGCGCTGTACATGTTTATAGCTATGGCTATCAACGGTCAGTGATCCTTTCTCCATGCTTGTCAATTCACCACATAACTATCAACACATTCACACACGCACACTCACTCATACATACGCACGCACGTACACACCCACGCACACACTGATTAAATTTATTTTAAACTTCTATCAAAGTAGCTTCGCCTGATCATTCATAGACATTCTATAACTCTGTGTATATTGCGATTACATAATGCTTGAACATACGTATAGATATCTATATACATGCACATATACATACACACACACACTTACATATAATATATATATATATATATATATATATATATATATAGAGAGAGAGAGAGAGAGAGAGAGAGAGAGAGAGATGATAATAATCCATGGATGGAATTTATAAATATTTTAATGTATCACTACGCGCGTTTCCATAAATCACTTGTTTTATGTTACCATAGTGCGCATTCCCGGGAATGCGAACTATTGTCACAAAAACACGTGACATTTGGAAACGCGCGTGGCGATAGATTAATATATACACACATATATATATATATATGATTGTATATACGTATTATAGTATTTATTATCAATGGCTACTGAGACAGCGAGCTGGCAGAGTCTTTTAGCATGCTGGGAAAAGTGCTGAGCTGTATTTCGTCCGGCTTTGAGTTCTAATTCCATCGAAGCCGACTTTCCTTTCCATCTTTCGGAATCGATAAAATAAGTACCAATTGAGCACTGGAGTCGATGTTACCGACTTAACCCCCTCCTCTAAATCTGCTGGCCGTGTGCCAACATTCGAAATGATTATTGATAGCAATCGTTTCGCAGATATTTGCTTCCCAAAATTGTTCTGGAAAGCCAATATTATCGATGGATTAAGCTTTATTGTTTCATAAAATTCATTCGAGTTTTTCTTGTTCTCTGACACTCCGAGTTCGAAACCAATCGAGGTTTTGTTTGCCTTTTCTTCTTCCCGGATGCATAGATTAAAGGACCAGCCAAACACTCCTATTCGATGTAACCGACTATTCCTTCCTATTAATATATATGTGTGTGTGTGAACATATTTATATGTGTGCATGTATAGTAATATATATATATATATTGCTGTAATTTGGCGATTATTTATCTCAGATACATAAGTGTGGAGATTCTACTACAGATTTTATACTCATAGGCAGGAGTAGTTAAGTCGATTACAGTCGACCCCGGTGCACAACTAGTAGTTACATTTTCGACCCAGAAATGATAAAATGAAAAGTCTGCCTCAACGGGATTTGAGCTCAGATGGTAAAGACGGACGAAATATCGCTAAGCCCGGTGTGCTAATGCTTCTGACAATTCACCGCCTTGTGTCAGTAAGTGTGTGTGTGTGCATACGGATTCATACGTAACCATATCTATTTACTTATCGATCTGTCCGCATGTGTGGCAGTAATGTATGCTTGTATGTATTCATGTATAAATGTTTATACATGTATAGTACATACATATTTAGGTGTTTATTTTAATTTATTCAAATATGTATTAACCAAATATTGTACGCTAAAGACACATGCACAAACATACATATATACCCACATGTTTATAGGTATATGTATAGATGTGCATGTATGCGTATGTGTGTACGTGTGTGTATGTGTGTATGTGTGTGTATGTGTGTATGTAGGTATAAATTAAGAGAAATGCGAAAGAGAAAAAGTGTTGAAATAAGCATTGAACCAGTGAAAGAGGCAGAACGAAATGAGAAGACAAAAGAGTGCTGAGTGGGCAGAAGGAGCGAATACACAATTGCAGAGTGTACAGCCCTCTGGTGAGGAGAGAGAATGGAGTTAGGGTGGAATATGGAGCAAGGCGATATTAAGGATGAACTAATGAAATAAATAGGAGACATGATAGAGTTAATGAGAATGAGTAACCAAGCGAGACAGCGAAGACAAGGTTTTTGGGAAAAGAGCAATGAATGTTATGTGTGTGTGTGTGAGTATGTAAAGAGGGAGAGAGACAGACAAGCAGCTAGAGATAGAAACCGAAGCAGATAGACAGACAGACAGACAGACAGACAGACAGACAGACAGACAGACAGACAGGGAGAGAGGGGATAAAATAACTGGTAAACATATTTAAAAATAGTGAGATAGAAAGAGTAATGGGTGCTGAGTGGAAAATAGTCGGCCGTGTTAATATGGCTCGAAGGAAGGAATGAGAGCAGGAAGAAAATAGTAAAAGAATTAGAAGATAATTGAATTTTATTATAATTACGATCGTGTCAGGCTGATTGAAGGGAGCAGAGGTGTTTTTCTGAGATGTTTATGTTATTTTTAAGCATTGCAGAGAAAAATAAGCCGTTAGAGAGGAAGAAATGTTACGTGAGAGTAGATATAATAATCACAATTTATCTCTGCCCTCCTTCCCCACCCCGCTAAAAAACCATCAGAGTTGAATTGCTTTATCAATTGCTACTAAAATCATTTAGATTCATAATTTCTTCCGTTTTATACACATATGCTTCTTCGTCCGGCGAACATGGACTTGTTTTTTTCTTTTACTTGCTATTTTTCTTAATGATCAGTGCTGGAGGAAGATTCTGCGCCCATAGCCTTCCCAGACTCCCACAGGACCGATGAGACTGATGCAGGTTATCGTTTTGGTGAACAGTTGGAAGTTGGTGGCTGCAGGATAAACATGGGCTGGGAAGGGTTTCAGAGGACTGATGCTCAGAGAAAAGGTACAGGGGTTAGTAAAAATTTGTAACGTAAACAATGTATGATAGATGAGAAAACAACAAGCGAAGGGATATGGAGTAGCTGAGTGATGAGATGAGATCAGGCAATTCCGTGGAGCAGAGGCCAGCTTGGTAAAGAGAAGTAAAACAGAGCATCAGACCATCAGATGCATGTCAGTCAGGCGAGTGGCTTTCTTTTGGATATATATATATATACATATAGTCGGTTTCTAACCTAGATCCAAGGTTCTTGCATTAGAATTTCAACATCAGTAACAGGGTATTTTTGTTCGTACGGATAGGGATTGAGGTTATGTGCAGCACAAATAATTGACCACTAATATACAGATCGTCTGCAGATCGCTCGCCAAGAAGTTGTAGAATCGTCTTTCCTTGACCGAGAGACTACCATTAATACATTATATGTATGTAAGTATATATGTACGTACGGTCGGACGTTCGTACTATGTAGATACACACACATACACACAAACACACAAACACACACATACATACATACATACTAACATACATATTTACATACATGCACACACATATAAGTTTCAGGGATACGAATGCAGTTCATTTTCAATTCAACACTATAGTTATTGAATGAAATATTTCAGTTCGAATACTTTAGCATTAAAGTTAAGTATTGTCAAAGTTTGTCATTCCTTTGCAGAATAACAACGTTTAAAATATGTCCCTATTCTGCATATTTGTAACATCTTTATGTTGGTCGCTGAATATTTGCAAACAACTGCAAACACATTAAATTTATTTATATGGTTTCATTAAAATAATCGCCACTTATATTAATAACCTGATCAATGCATGGTTTTTGTTGACTCCATCAGATAATCTCCATATACTTTCTGTGCTTCCTATGTGTTCTTCTCTCAATTAGCTATAATATCTTCCTTTTGTGCAATGTCATCTTTCTGTCCACGTTAAAAATCAAACGGAATAAACGACTGCAAAGTTGAAAATAAATCCATATCGTGTTACAGTGAGCTGATTTTTTTTAGCCAAAACTCTAAACAACGTACATTAGAACACAAAATAAAGTAATTTAATCACTGACAGAATCTCTCTTAGGTGTGTATCAGCAGTCGATGTTGTCAACTCAATAATGACACCGCTACTTATGAAAGAACATTAGATTTCAGAATATGCTTTTACATATTGTTACGAAATACTCTGTAATCGAGTAGAGGGAAAGATTTTATGCATATTTTTGTTACATATACATATCTTCTCTCTGTAAGTTTCTGGTACGTGGGTGTATTTTCAAAAGCAATGCGATGTGTAAATTGCATTGGTATGCAAATTTATGGCTTGATGTTTGCAGTTGTCCAAGACTGTCTAAAGAATATATATGGAATATCTACGTCGATACTGAATCAAAGTATACAAACCATTCTCTCACGAATTCATTTATCCTCTAACTCACTGCATGCTTCTAATTCCTCTGCAGCTAAACTGCCAGTTTGCCAATGGTAACTTTATACGAGATTTTTATTTAATTTCTCTAAAGATTCGGAATGAAATGCTGGGATAAAAACCAGTATTTACGTCTTTCATTTTTATATTTAGTAGGTGAGCACATAATGGGAGTGGAATATATTTTTAATAAGATGTTATTGTTGCGTGATACCAGGTTAATCTTCACGTAGCATGCCTTTGGTCAAACGAATGCCATCCATAATCTCCTCAAATCTTAGGGGTGACCTGGATATTACATTATTTTCTGCTGATTGAAGTCTTTTAATGATATTTTTGCCGAATTCCGAATTTACATCTTGTCTTTCTTTTTAGGATACCTTTGCGGAATTCCAAATATTTGGAAGTATGTATATTTAATATATCAAATGTAAAGAGTGGATTTTGCAGGGACCTGGATTAAATTTTTAAATATTAGTTTTTGGTATACGTTTAAATACCTAAGATAGAGTCATTTAACATGCAAATTTAATTCAAATGAGAAGATTCAGTGAGAATATTATTTATAGATTTAAAACATTAATATGACAATTTATGCTTATTAAAGAATACATTTCACTTGTCGATTTCAAAATACGATTTATTTTTTGTTCGACCAAAAATTCGTTACAATATTTATTTTGGTAAGAAACAATGAAAATTCATCAATAGAAATAATTATTAATTAAAATAATAAATACGACTGGATATAACCAAATTTAGGATTGCATTATATTCCAAAAAATTAATCAAATATATTAAAATGTTATAAATAAATGGAATTAAGTATTGAAAAAACCTTATCACTGGCAAATTTACCATAACGAAAAAATATTCCACATGTCGATTTAAATAATTTTATGTACGATTCGTTGCAATCAATAATTTTTTTTTAAAAACTTGAAAATTTTTTTTAGAAATATTATATACTTTATAAAAATTATTTCTGACTTTTGTCATTTTTGTACATGGCTTTGCTCTTCAACTAACTTATGATCATTTTCCTCCTATTTATCATGATGTCTGTGGGCAGCGAGCGAAGCAAATATTGGATAAGAGAGACACCAAGCATCATTGCAAGATTCTGTATGACAACATCCAGGGCATTAACATCGTAGCCAGCTGATACTTGTTTATTAATGGTAGCATTAAGCGCAATCCGGAACTGCTCTAGAAAGTTATTCGCAATGCGCTCAACAAATGTTTTCAAACTAGACGATTCATATTTTTGAGGTTCATCAAAATACATTTCAAACCAATTGTCTCTAGTGAGAATAAATCCACTTATTTTTGTAAGAAAAACAAGAATCGTAAATCTCACATGACGTTTAGTTATCATTATTTTATCTCTCCCAGCCACCAATTATATCCCCAATGCAATATTTACAGGGTTCGATGGTCAAATTGTCGTCATTTATTTCGCACGAGAGACCAACAAGACTCTTTGTAACACCAAAGATGAACTGAGGGCAAGTATTATGGCAGCATTCACCAACTTAAAGAAGGAGACTGTCTAGAAGAGTTGCACGAGATTCAGTAGTCGTCTGGAGGCCATGGTTGAAGCTAATGGTGATTTTATTGAATAAATTTACACTTTAGTATTTCAAGATATTTTTATGTAAGTTTGGTAAATATGTCTGTTAAAATGAGATGTCAGTGTTATTTTCATTTTTGCGTTATTTAGACGAGTTTACTCCCCGCACCCTCTATATATCGCATTATTTCTGAGCTAAGGTGATACTTTTTCCTATTCGACTGCTACCAGGCAATTTAAAGCGCAACCTAATCATTCTTTTCCAATTAAATCAGTGCGTATATATATATATAAATGACTAAACGTCAGCCATAGTTTTAAAAATATGAGGAACGTAGCTGAAAATTTTCAACTTTTGAAGAGGGCCTTCATTTCCATCATATGACAGTTTTTTCCTATCATCCACCGTATTTGATTTCATGTGGAGTAAATATAGAATGTTCCATATAGGAGTTTCTTCGTCGTATCGCAGGTATATTTTACATTAGAATGAAACTAAAAACAACTTCAGCTTCAATATTTTAAAGCTGTAAAATTTCTCCTGTAATGTTCCAATTTTAATTGAGAATGTTATCACTCCTATGCCTACGTGTGTTTCTTTGTAGGGAATAAATGTGCCTTTAATCAGAAACCAAACCTTAATTTTTTTCCTTAGATTAATACACTACCAGAAGATCAATAAAGAGTCTATCCCTACTCTTAACAATATCTATGTATGAAATTCTGAGATCATAACAATATCATAAACAATAACTAGTTACGGAACCATAAAATTATAACGCAATTATTAAATACAAAGTTAGAAAAATCTAAACATTGATTTTGTGAACGTAGCATTATTATCATGAAGAATTCGATGCATTTTCTTCTGTTTTAATATACTCTGAGAGAGAGAGAGAGAGAGAGAGAGAGAGAGAGAGAGAGAGAGAGAGAGAGAGAGAGAGAGAGGGGGGGGAGAGAGAGAGATAGAGAGATGCAGACAGACAGACAGACAGACAGACATACAGACAGACAAAGAAAGAGAGAGATAACAGATAGGGAAAGAAAAATAGGAAGAGAGAAGTGACGTGAGATACGAAGGAACGGGGGAAATATCGATATATTTCCAAAAATGCACTCACACACAATACTACTGATGATGATGATGATTGAAAGAGAGAAGACACTGCAACCAATCAATCATTAATATTATTATTATTATTATTATTATCATCATCATCATCATCATCATCATCATTATCATTATTATTATTATTATCTCGACTAACACTGCAGTGTTCCTGAAGTAGCTCCAACGGAAATATAACCCGACTGCGGATGATACCAGGTAGCCCCAAACTATGCCAGTGCTCTACTCAACACTTCAACACACTATTCGGCATATACACATTAGTCCAAAATATTACGCACACACACACACACACACACACACACACACACACACACACACACACACACACACACACACACACACACACACATATATATATATATATATATATTTATGCATATGGATACCAAATATATTTGTACCATCATCTTGTAATTGACTGTATTTTGTCAAGAAGAAGAGAAGCAAGTACCTCGCGGTTAAGAGCCATGTATGCGCTCGGCAAAAGGCCGAGTGTTAATGAGAAGAAACAATTTCGTTTTTGTTAAATTTGAATGACATAACTCTCAACAAACTCATTTAAATATGTTTTTAAATATGTAGAAAGTGTATCATGTTTTCAAATATGTTTTGCGTATATTTTGTTTGTGTAATGCAAATACATGTCTAACTTGGATTTTTCCTGTTTCTCATATCTGAAGAAATTCTCACAACGCTTTTACTCATAATGTTAATTTCATGACTTCAGTAAATATGATCGTTGTTTTAGCTTATATATTTTCTCGTAGTTCTAAATTGATATGCAACATATTGAGCAGAAGTAATTCTAACAAGAATGAGTATTGTTCGGTTAGAGTTCTAGCGTAGACAAAATTTTAATATGAAAGGATGTTGGCTCGGTCTCAAAAAGTGATCACGCAAAATAAAGCCGGCCATGTATGAGATGAACATGGATTTGTCAGTTCAACTTCTCCAAGCCTGGGGGACTATGCGTAGAGCTTGATAATGGTCATAGGAAATAGACATTGTCACTGGAACCCGAAGGCGTTGTTACAGAAATGACATATCTGAGAGGTCCAAGGAAATGCTTAGAATTTAAACATTTTCTCACTTGGCACACTGACGTCATAATAACGGTTTAGATCACATAGAATATAACATTTGTGGCAGGTAATCTTGTACTGTTACAGATTCTTTGGTGCATCCAAATTTCTTAGAAACCTTATAGGTGTACCAAAGTTTATAAGAATATTATGAAGGCGGACAGCAGCAGGGAGCGGCAGGGATTTGTTAAACAATGTTGGATATTTATCAGCATCGTTAACGTTAACTAGTGTGAATAGGAATGGTATTTGGTAAATGAGGATGCCATTCATATCCTGTACAATGGCACTTTCAGGATCTACGATGGCACGTTTACAAAAAACACTCTTGCTCTCTATAATTCAGGAAGAGTTTTGGAAAAACGTCGGATAGCTTTTCAAGAGATGCGTCCCATTTTTTTCTTTCCTTTTTGCATTTTTTTTGTTGTTGATATTTTTACAATCCCATTCCCATTGTCACTTGGTTATCTTTCCCCTTCTGTGGCATTTAATATAACGTCTTCTGTCATGGCATCCTGATGATTATGCAAATTTTACTGACGATTGAATGATAAACAAGCACAGACGTGATACCAAAGAGATTTCTCATCTTGCCTCGAGACTGCAAAATTTTCATCCTTTTTCAAGGTTTCATTCCCTTTTTTTTTCTGCATTATATTCCAAGAAACACCTTTTATGGAAAGCTTCACAGTTTCTTATGCAGACATAGCAAGCAAATGTATCAGGGTACTAGAATTAGGTTACGCTAAGAACATTGTTAAACAGAGAAAGATAACGTTTCTGTGTAACACTAACGCCTACACTAAACTAACGCCGTGTTATAACATTTGGACTCTCCCTACAGTTTGTTTGTCGATTCATCTCCGTTTCACAGTTCGAAAGCGGCAAGATTGTCTTAAATGCATCGTTGTGGTTTACCTTTAAACCTCCTTGCAAAAGTCGGTCGACAATCATTCACAAACATCATCGGTTATGTATAAAAATATATACGCATGAACACATGATCACATGCACACACGTACCCTTTCCCACACATATATGTATATGTATGTATGTATGCATGTATGTATGTGTGTATGTATGTATGTATGTATGTATGTATGTATATACTTAATATGCATGTATGTACATACATATTGATATATAAATACATACATGTGTATTTCTATAGATATATATGTGTGAGTGTGTGTGCTTGTGTGTATATGTATGTATGTATATAATATGTATGTATGTATGTATGTATGTACGTAAACGTATATAAAATCACTTACGTCACGCTTTTAATGTTTCGATATTTTGACTTGTAATATATTTGCTAATTTGAGAGTATATACGTCCATAACGTACCAGTGTGTAGACACGTATATATAAGTGTATGAGTGAGTATATGCGCATATACATCTGTTTGTGTTCCTCCGCGTATTTTTTGAGGGTTTAAATTTTATGTACGCATAAATTATGCATAAATTATGTCTATAAACACTTCTAAATGTTGATTCGAATATAAAGAGAACAGACAAAAATATGCCATCATCGTAATCATTGAACTTAAACTGTGCATATTCACTGAACAGAGATCAAGAAACGCTATGCGCTAATACTAGTTGTCGTTGTGTGTACGTGTGTACGTGTGTATGTATGTGAGAGAGTTCCTTTGATCTGTGCTTACATTTACCAAAATTTTCAGACCTCTATAAACATAATGTGATATTTAAAGAGATTTATGTTCATCTTTAATGAAAGAAATTCACTCTATCAATTCCTTTAGAGAAGGAATAACAAAAGGCAACAACTATGAAAATAGCCTTATAAGGTAAAGCGAAATCTTTCGAAGAATATAGAACTAAATCATATTTTGATTCAGTGTTATGATGATGGGTATATTCCTAATGCACCTAACCGTTGCATGTCCAGTGGATTTGCTAACATTTCAAAGACAGGTGAGGATTTTGGATGTTCGAGAAAAAAAAGTCGCGTAACTGTTATTTCACGTGATTTTTCTAAACAAAATATTATTCATATCTTTAACACGAGCACATACATAAATACGAAGTACAAACACGCACGTACATATGTGTGTGTGTGTACATGTGTGTGTTTGTGTGTGTGTATGCGTATAGGTATACGTGTGCTCCCTCATTCATACGTATATGTATATGTGCCACATAACCTCACAAGCCTAATATGAGCGTGTGTGGAGATGACTGCACACATGCATACACTCGTACACACATATACACGCATACATACATAAATACATATGTGCGTACATACATGATTACATATATATATACCTGTACATGTGTGTGTGCACGCGTGCGCGCGTGTTTATGTACGTATACATATTTCGAATGCATCTATTTTATTTATGTTGTGTTAAAATTCCAATTCTGTGGCCATGTGTGTTGCTACATTATTTCAAAATACACAATGACGCGATAAAATGTTTTGACATTTTAATCTCAAGTATAGGAAGACATTCAAAGGCTGTTTGGACCCTAGAAACCACAAAACACAAAAATGTCTGTCGTTATTATCCCAACACGAAGGCGGCGAGCTAGCAGAGACGTTAGTACACTGGGCGAACTGCTTAGCAGTATTTCGTCTACCTTTACGTTCTGAGTTCAAATTCCGCCGAGGTCGACTTTGCTTTTCATCCTTTCGGGGGTCGATAAATTAAGTACCAGTTGCGTACTGGGGCCGATCTAATCGACTGGCGCCTTCCCTAATCATTTTTGGGCCTTGTGCCTAGAATAGAAAAGACTATCAACCCAACACGTATGACAGACATTTTCGCCATTTCAAAGCGAATGCCGGTGTAATTTTCTGCAAAAGGATTTTGCTTGTGGTTTCTTGTTAACCATAAATGACTTAAACTGGTTCCTGCTGCCATGTATACCTGTTTGGCGGTCTTAACTCGTTGGAAAGTTGCAGTAGCAGACTTCAGTAGGGACCAACAACACACGCTTATTAATATGCTAAAATCTCCTCAAAACACGTTCATGTATGCCTTAATGTTAGTGTGTTTACGTCCCCGTAACTTAGTGATTCGGCAAAACAGACCAATAGAATAAGTACTAGGTTTACAAAGAATAAGTCCTGGGGTCGATTTGTTCGACTAAAGGCGGTGCTCCAGAATGGAGAATGAAATGACTGAAATAAGCAAAAGAATTAAAGAAATATATACATACATACATATATATATATATATATATATATATATATATATATATATATATATATATATATATATATATATATATATATATATATATGTATATATATATATATATATATATATATATATATATATATATATATATATATATATATATATATATATATATGTATATATATACACATACATACATATAGACAAACACACATATATATATACCAATAATTTTCACACATCTCTTTCTTTTCTTAATACTCTATAATATAGAACATTTTTTCTCTCCGTCTCTCTCTTCCCCACTCTCTACCTCTCTCTCTCTCTCTTACTCTCCTTCTCTCTGTTTCTGTCTCTCCCACCCTCCTCTCTCTCTCTCTCTCTCTCTCTCTCTCTCTCTCTCTCTCTCTCTCTCTCTCTCTCTCTCTCTCGTTCTATTTTAAGTCAGTTTTATAGAGTAAATGGCTTGCATTTTCATTTTGATATGAAACACTCTAGAATAGGAAGGAAGTGCTGACGTTGAGCAAAATATTTTAACATAATATAATAATGTTCAATATATTCTTCTTCTTGTTGTCAACATGCACTATTTTGTATTTGATGACAAATGTAATTCATAAAAAAATTAAATGGCCTATTGTCATCAGCCTCTTTCTATTCACAAACTCTACTCCGAATTCAGGATTCGCGTGGATTACTAGCTGTATCCTGACCAACTATACTACTCTTGTTTATATTTGACGGATATTTGTCCTCAACTTGTTTGTTGTTAACAAATCGTTTCGGCTGAAATACCCTCCAGCCTTCATCAGGTGTCTTGGGGAAATTTCGAACCTGGGTTCTCATTCCTAAGGTATTTTTCGATGTTATTATTATTATTATTATTATTATTATTATCATTATTCAGGTTAAGGAAGGATAGGAGAATATTAGTTTTATAAGCCCTAAAAATTCACTCCATAATTGCTCATGGGCATTTGGCGGAGTGGTTAAAAGCGCGGGTTATTAACCCCAAGATTCCGAGTTCGATTCAAGGCAGTGACCTGCAAAATGTTAATAATACTAATAATAACATCGAAAATACCTTAGGAATAAGAACCCAGGTTCCAAATTTCCCCAAGACACCTGATGAAGGCTGGAGGGTATATCAGCCGAAACGTTGTTTTAACAAGAAAAACAAGATGAGGACAAATATCTGTCAAATTTAAATAATGTACATAATTCCTCATCTCTTAAATGTAGAAGCTCCTCTTCCATCAATTTTAAACCATCCAACCATTTTGTTCGTATATTTTTCTCCGCCTCTAACTTCACATTTATTCGTTTTCAAATTCTGTTTCGGGGTTTCAATGCATTTCATTCTGTATATCACTCTACACAAACACCAAAACTTGACAATATTAAAAGACAACATATAAATTATATATTAAATGTTAAACACAAATTCATGCTTCAATGAAATTTAATGATTTAGAAAGAGGATCGTGTGAAATTATATGCAAATTCTTTACGCAGATATACAAATGTATACACACATACTCGCACACGCAAAATCACACACTCACAGGTAGATAGACACGCAAATATATATATGAATATATATATATATTCATACACACATACATATACCTACACATTCATAGATGCAGACACATCACGCATGTATATACATACATACATATATATATATATATATATATATATATATATATATATATATATATATACATGTATGTGCATACATATGTGTATATATATATATATATATATATATATATATATATATATATATATATATATATATATATATATACATGTATGTGCATACATATGTGTATATATATATATATATATATGTATATATATATACATATAGACAGATATTCACACACGTATGTATATAGATGGAATAAAAATACTTCATACAAAACTACGTAAACCTAACGGCTGTATATAAGCCAAATATACAAAAGTAAACAGTTAATATCTCTACTTGAAGCGCATGTGTGTGCGCAAGCGCACGAATGTGTTTATGACTGCATAAGTATAATGAGAGTATATTCAAATGAATTACTACATGCTTAGACACACACACACACACACACACACACACACACACACACATACATGCATGAATATTTAAATTTATATGTATGTGTATAGAAACACCACTTTCACTGTGTCTGTTGTTCTCTCTCTCTTTCCCCTCTCTCTCTGTCTCTCTCTTCCACACACACACAGACACATACATTCACCCATATAAATGTGTGTCTGTATGTGTAGATAGCTAGCTAGCTAGCTACATAGATAGATAGATAGATAGATAGATAGATAGATAGATAGATAGATAGATAGATAGATGTGAATATTTATAACCACTAATATCCAAGTTACTAATTTTTACATTTCTTATGTATAAGCCTCGAATTGTGTGTGTGTGTGTGTGTGTGTGTGTGTGTGTGTGTGTGTGTGTTTGGTGGTGGGGCCGTCCCTTTCCGTTCGTATTTGATTGCATGTATGTTTTGTATGCAACTGTTTGTGTTTTTGTGTATATGTCAATTTTTGTGCATGTGTGTATATACATATATGTATGTGTATGTATGTATGTATGTATGTATGTATGTATGTATGTATGTATGTATGTATGTATGTATGTATATAGCTGTTATTTACCTACGTTCTTCCGTATACACACGAATGTGATTATGACTTAATGCAAAATATGGTATGGGTGTATATAAAGATAGGTTTTTGGTCTCACAACAATTAAAGTTTAAGCAAACAGATTTATCAGATATTATCATATAATTATCTTCAGGCTGAAATTTTCAAAATTGAAGAACTTCGAGTATTTGGAACAAAATTAACTGTATGTGATTTAAATTAGCATATTTTATTGATTTTCCTATCATATTTACGTTAGCTGTGTATATTACTTAGTTGCTTTGCGGAATCGCATGGCATACTGAGGTACACGAGCTCCTCTAAACTATTCCAACTGCAAACAAGGTTAAATACATTCACACATTCATGTATTAACACAGTATATTACTGGTTTTCAAATTATCTCACTTGGAACTTCTTTTAAAAGGAAAAATTAATCACACCCAGATTTGGCAAACCAGAATCTAACATGTCACACGGTAATGTATGATGTGTGTGCTCGCGTGTGCGTGTGTGTGTGATATATGTAACCTATGTAGTACATGTGTATATGTAAATTTTAAATATTTCTCCATAGACTGAACACAATTATAAACATCTTTAATCGATTTTTGCAACTGATTGGGTTCTCGTCAGAAGTGTCCACATCAATTTGACTAGACCCAGAGTAACAGCTAGTTTATCTATATAATAAACAAATCCAAGAGTAACAGAGAGCCGGAGAAACTAATTTGCATAACGTGTTAGCGCTTTATTTAATATCATGAGTCTCTCAACGGAGATCTCAGTTCATACAGTATCGAAGTATGATAAAATATATGTTAAGTCAGAGAGAGACAGACAGACAGACATACAGACAGACAGACAGAAAGACAGACAGACCGAGAAAGAAAGAAAGAGTGGGGGAAACAGAGAGAAAGAGAAAGAGACAAACAGACAGACAGACAGCTACCAGAAAGAAAAAATAGAAGAGGAAAGAGAATGAGATTACATAGCTTCCGGGTATAGTTATCAACCATTTCAATGGGAATTTCAATACAAATTTCCTATATTTATTAACCTATAGTTAATGATGTCAGGTTAAAAGGCAAATTGAGAGAGAGTCACTCACCAACTAATTTCAGCCTCCAGATGTGCAGTCTGTTCGGAGTTACTTTTCTGCTACAGTTACAATATCTTCAACTCTCCCGAGCAAGATATTACCATCCGACCAGTTATACTCATCTCTTGTACTTTAACATCCTCTTTTATTCTTCACGAAACTCTCTTCCCATTTCATTTGCCTCGGAATATCGGTCTTTTGGAATTATCTTCGCACCCAGTGTCTTACAGGTTTTGATTTTTAAAAATGAGCATTTAGCTTCATCCGTCATACGAGTTTTGATCTCGAAGTAAATAGAAAGCTATAAGCAACAGCAGGGAAATATTGGTACATTGGCAGAACGCTTGCTGTGTCTGCAAGAGATGTAGGTTCCAGTCCCACCGACAGCCTCCGTGTTTTTCGATCCAAAGGGATTTTTTTCAGTCCAATAGTTAAATGTTATTATTTGGAGCTTTATATGTATTTCGAGATCCTGTTCCAAAATGAGATATACCACATTCTGTCGAAAGTTCATACACTCATATGTCAACAATATACAATTCCCGATGACAAGAGAAAGGTTTCTAGAATGCAGAAAGCAATTCGAAGATTTGCCGTGACGTGAGTTCAAATCCCATGATAGCATTTGGCAACTTCCATCCAAAACGATTTCTCAACATGCTATTACTTTTTGCGTTATCTGTACAGATGTTTCTATGGAATTTAGAGCAACACTGAAAATTACAGCTTTATTTCTAGCTTTATATGTGCTTCGAGATCTAATTCCAAGATATATTATAGATGTATGTATATTCACCTTTTTCATTTCCTCGATCGCTGGGCGACGGTATTACCATGGCAACATGGCGTATGCACTTATTTTTTGTTCAGTGTCTATAGGCATGCATCTATTCTACTCAGCTCGCACGCATACATACATACATACACATACATATATGTGTGTATATATAGTATATATATATATATGCACACACACTTTCCTCTATACAAAAGTATGTTTTTATATATATACAAATATGTACATATACACACTGTTAGCTAAATATATTTCCTACTTCAAATTTCATGCACCATTCAGTAAATATTGAAAACCGTTTTTCAATGTTCTCTGTTCTGTATATAAGAAGCACAGAATCGGGAAAATGCCCTGACAATTCAATAGACAAAACGGTAATGTCTTGCAGAATTTTCCATTTTCTTAAGGAAGCCGAGTGAGATTGAAGGAAAACACTTGCTCCACTGAAAGCATTAGAAAATGTGCTTCTTGCCTAATCTCAGTTGCAAACGGATAATTTAGATAACTTAATTCAATTGTTTATATTCATTGATAACGGTTTGTTTTATTTTCATATTTGTGTTATAATTCTATCACATATTTTTAATGTGTAGGAACAATTTCATCAATAGAACGCTTATTATTACTTTTTCTTTCCCTTTTTTTTTGTTTTGTTATTTTTTGTTATTTTCTTAACAAAAGCATTGATCATAATATGGAGGAACTTAAAACCACTGACAGGAGGGGGGGGGGGGGGAAGAGAGCAATATCTAAGGCAAAAACAAACAAGAATTTTAACGAGGGGCAGATAAGAATTCGCATTCCATGAATGCAAATACACACAGACACACATTCATATATATGTATGCATATGTGTGTGTGTATGTGTGTGCGTGTATACGAACTTACATGTATATATATAGATATTTCTATATATATATTGCTTGAATAAATATGTTACTGTATATATATATATATATATATAGATCGATAGATATATACGTGAGTGTGTGTGTGTGTGCATGTCGATGCACACACCACTTACAGACATATATACATATAGATATATATATATACACACACACACGTAAATATGTGTATGTATAGATGTGTGTGAATATATATATATATATATATATATATATATATATATATATATATATATATATATATATATATATATATATATGAATAAATAAATAAAAACGGAATATATGCAACGAAAAGAATATCCGAGTATATTAAAAGACAACATTCTTAGCTATTTTGGGCAACTTTATGAACCATTTTCTAAGTAAAAATATAGAACGTTGCGTTCTTATGTGTTTTTCCGTTTTATTTTTCTGAAATTTTCTTTCTTTTCTTTTTTTTTCTTTTTTTGCAGGCTTGGAGATTTGGAAGAATTAGTGGTGATGGGTAATTGTGTTATTGGTAGTTTTCTGGAGAGTAATCGATATTTTTGCACCGAATAAGAATGAAGAAAACATTTATAACACTAGCAATACGAACAACAACAATATAAACCCAAGATCACTGGCAAATATTACCCATGAAAGTAATAGCTGTTACAATAGCAGATCTGGAAATAATAATTCCCGTTCTGAGTTGTCGACGACGACGACGGTGGTGGTGGTGGTGGCGGCGGCGGCGGCGGCGGCGGTGGTGGTGGTGGTGGTGGTGGTGGTGGTGGTGGTGGTGAAGGCGGCGGTGGTGGTGGTGGTCGTGGTAGTGGTGGTGGTGTTGGTGATGAGGTGGGGTAGCGGTGAGGGTAGTGGTGGTGGAAGTGGTGGTGGTCTTGGTTTTGTGATGGTGGTGGTGGCAGTGACGTTGGAGACGCTGGTGGTGGTATTAGTGACGGGGTGGGTTAGGGGTGAGGGTGGTGGTGGTAGGAGTAGTAGTAGTAGTAGTAGTAGTGTTGGTGTTGTTGTTGGTATCAATATCAGTGGTAATATCAGTAGTGGTAGTAGTAGTAGTAGTAGTAGTAGTAGTAGTGTGATTAGATTTTCCTCTGCATATTGTACACGCCACAGTTTCGAAATTATATTCGCCAATGACCGAATGATAACAACAGAAACAACAACGACGATGAGGGAAAAGGTTGAATTGCTTTTTGCCACGAGGGCCTCGCATGCAGAGGATATGCCTCTGTTGTCTTCGGAGGAGGTAGAAAAAAGTAGAGAAACGAAATACATACGAAACAAAAACAAAAAAAAAAGAAGAAGCAAGACGAAACGAAATATATTTATGTGATCAAGTAAACGAGTGAGATTAACAATAACAATGAACATCAATATGTAGATAACAATAACCAACAACCAGAGAGAAATTCCCCCCGAAATGGGGGAGTCAACCTTATACGTTGATCCAACGCTAATAACAACACAAACAACGACATCAACTGCAACATTAAACCACAACAAGTTGACACAGCACTTGAAACATTGACAGGTTTCGTAGAGTCACGTGAAAGACCCTTTTCAGAACAGGCGTCTAAATAGACCTTTTTGTACAGTTTCAACTTGGATATGTCAATCATTACCACCCCACCCCCAGCCCACCTTCACAATGGACACTTTAACTGCCATCATTCCGCTGAATGATTCATCATTATAATTAGGGCGGTCAGCTTGTAATGAGCGAGCCTTGATAGCTAGTAAGAGGAAGAAGGCAGATGGTTATTTATTTTAATGTTTGTTTCCTTTTCTTTTTGTTGTCTCTCGGTAGGTCAGTTGGCCGGTCGCCGGTCAGTTTTATCAGTCAGTCTGTCCTTTCTATATCGGTCGGTCAGTAAAGTCGATTAAAACAAGACTTGGCGTGAACGAGATATAGAGAGAGGTGAGAGTGGGAGAAAGAGATAGAGAGATAGCTGGCGACAGAGGAAAGTGGAAGAGAGCGAGAGAGAGAGAGAGAGAGAGAGAGAGAGATAGACAGAGAGAGAGATATAGAGAGAGGGAGATGATTGGTAGAAGGATGAGGAGAAAAGGTGTTTCTTGTTTTCAGCCGTGACAGTTAAGGATATACGGTTTTCTGATAGTCAATCATCAGTTATATATCTTACTTAGTTCAGAAGCTGATATCAAATTCATGTTGGACGTCAAAAATCAAGCACAACTGACAGACTCCTTGATAAAGAAAGAAAAAAAAATGCAACAATAATCATTTTAGTAGTAGTAGTAGTAGTAGTAGTAGTAGTAGTAGTAGTCATGATGAATAATTATTAATCTATGATGTCGTAGTAGATCTGTTCGTTGTGTTCTTGCCAGGCAACCGAACGGTAGAAGCTGTAAGTTATTTACGAATTCATTAGCGGTAAACAGAGTAAACAATAGATTATATTAACCGAATTTTGGGAGGATTTCTTGTTTTTTTTTATTCTAGTTAAGGCAAGAATACAAACATATAGATTTATGCATACATAAACATATTCATGCATACATACTATAACCTCTACTCACACACACACAGATACACACGTATAGCAAAGGTTGACAGTGACTTCAATTTTTTTTGTTTTTTGAGGAGTCTGTATTCCTTGGAATGTGTTTGTATATGTATGTCTATGCATTTGTATGTATATATGTGTATATATATATATATGTGTGTATACATATATACATATATATATATATATATATATATATATATATATATATATATATATATATATATGTATATACATATACACACACACATATATATATATATATATATATATATATATATGTGTGTGTGTGTGTGTGTATATGTATATACATATATATATATATATATATATATATATATATATATATATATATATATATATATATATGTATATATGTATACACACACACACACACACACACACACACACACATATATATATATATATATATATATATATATATATATATATATATATATATATATATATATATATATATATATATATATATATATATATATATATATATACACACAAATATATACATATATTTATACATGTTAGGTCGTCAAGTATGATATTTGTAGAAAGGAAAAATAGTTTGGTAATATTTTATAAATACAAGGAATAATTTTATTCATCAAAGTATGCGCCCATATTGTCAATACACTTTTGCCATTTCAGCGGTAGCATGTCGAGTCCGGAACTGTAAAAGCCTGGCAATCTAGAGTCAATAAAATCTTGGAACGCCTGTTTTACAGCATCGTCGGAATTAAATTTTTTTCCTATCAAAAAGTTATCCAAATTCTGTAAGAAGTGGTAATCAGTGGGGGCAAGATCAGGCGAGTATGGTGGATAATGGAGAACTTCCAACTCCAACTACTGTAGTTTTGCCAATGTCATTTTTGCGATGTGTGGTCTGGCGTTGTCTTGCAATAAGATAGGAATGGATCTGTTGACTAATCTAAGCTGTTTTTTTTTTGTGAGTTTCGGCATCATTTGGTCCAGTTGGCTGCAGTATACTTAGGCTGTGACTGATGAGCCATGTATCAACTTCGAAGTTATATCCACTTAAAATTAACTGTATTATCCCGATATCAATGGCAGTCTATATATTTTGGAAGTTTTACAGTATAACACATTGCAATATAAAATACTGTGCACTCCGTACACATGATGATCTTTATAGCCTACAATTTTGATGTTTATCTGAACAACACACATAAGTCACTGTCTAACATTTGTAGTGTTCCATCTGTATTCAAACGTAACAGTTCCCGATTTTATGTTTAATTTATGTTAAGAGACAACCTAACTTTGAAATATCTTTTTGCTTTTCAAAGGTACAACTTCCACAAATTCTTCTATCATATGCATATTTTCATCAAGCTTCTAATACAAATGCAAAGCTTCGCCACATCAGTACTTCCAGTACTTTTATCTATGGCAATGAAAATTGATAGGAAAGAATAGACTTTATTCCAAAGTGGATGTTCAGTGATTTTACAGATATCCACAATCCGTTCCTGAAGAATGTTATATCTGATAATATTGCTGTTTTCAACATTAAATATCTTTAAAACATAGCCATCCGCCATTTGAACACGCTAGAATACCTACAAGACTGCCGTTGAAATGTATCAAGCCGAAATATTTCTCTGGGTCGCCATTTATTTAATGTAAAGCTGAAAGTCTCTCTCCTTTTTCGTATGTGGTTACTATAATCTCTATATCTGTAAAAATATCCTTGTTTTTACCTATTAGCTATGTCATCGGTACCTCCCCCACCTGCTATTACAAATTCCAGTATTCTATAGACTAAAGCCTATGTTTCATCTCTCCATATATGGTGGCACCAACTAGTGTAAAAATGCATGATTTACCAACTCATATTTTTTTGTGCTATCCTCGCTATTAAATACCAAACTCACAATTCTAGACGCGATGCCGCTGAAAATGCAAGGGCGATTCCACCACACACCAATCAGTGTCTATATCAACTGCTCTTACAAAATCATTATTCTACCCCCCCCCCACACACACACCCCAAAAAAATATATCCATTTTAATTGGAATGATTCCACTATTCATTAAAAAAGATTTCGAAGACTAGGAATAGTCTACACCAAATCACCTATCGGTATTTTAGGTTTCATCTTATGAGCCCACACATATTTACAGTCAGTATATTCGTTGAAAGATTAGCATACGTTACAGATGATACTATGATAGTCATTCGTTTCTCGAAAAAACATATGTATGCCAGATTCTTCACTGTATTTCCTTAAATGAGATAATCGAGTAAAATGACATAACACTTATATGTTATGGTATACTACTTATATGTTTTAGATGTGTGAGGGAGCCTTGCTATGTCTAGTGTACTTTTCTAACTATCAAGTCTTGCAAATTATCAATTACTGTTGATCCATCTATATTTTCAGATTTTGCTCTGTTGCTGCTTAAGTCTGTCGGAAAAATTCTCCATCGCTTTTCTGTGTTTAGCTTTTCTATGTATATCTCAAAATTTCCAGAATTCCTTCAAACTAGAAAGAATATTCAGAGCTGTCACATTTGGGACCATCAGCTTCTATCGTTTCCCCTACTATTGTCCCGTTTGAAATATTATAAAAAAGATATGTTTACAAAATTATATAAAATATAAAAAATTGCTCAACGTCCTCACTTATTTCCAGCCCCAACTTAACAAAATAATCACTCAAACGTTACGCAGAATTTTCTTGATAAAATAAGACATAGAAAAAAAAGAACTTACTTTCTATCATATTAAACTTGGTAAATCCAATTCCTGCTACAGACATCTGCTCATCACATCCAACATCAGCAAAAGCAGCAGAAACAATAACAACGATAACAACAACAACATTGTTAGAATGGAACATCACAACACATGGTGATTTCTAACACGGAAAGGATAGGTATTCGTAATACACTTCTCTTCTCTCTCTCTCTCTCCACACACACACACACACACACACACACACACACACACATATATATATATATATATATATATATATATATATATATATATATATATATATATATACGTGAGTATGAGTACGTGTGTATGCGAGCGAGTGCACGTATGAGTGTACGTACATCTTTGTATGTGCGCCTGTAACCGTATACGTGAGTGTGTGTTTGTGAGTACATATATGCATACACACACATGCACACACATATGCACAAACTCACGCACACACGCACACACACTTGTACATACATACTCAGATAACATCGCACATACATGTCCATCGTTGATAAATGCACGTGTGCCTGTGTGTGTATATATATCAACGTGCGTCTATGATGATGAATAAAAACTTAATCTTACCCAACCATCATTATTATATTTCCATATATTATATGTCATATTCAGCAAGAAATATTTATCTTCTTCACTTATTTATTTCGTCTTCAATTCTATTTTGCGTTTTTTTAATTGTATTTTCTCTCTGTTTCGCTCTGTCTTACACTTCACAACAAAAATAACGCCTTAAGGTTATAAATAATTGAATAAGATTATTAAGCAATAAAGTGTACTGTCGAATTTAATATTAAGAAAATATTTACTCTAGTATATGCACACATTAAACCTTATTTAATTCTTATTTCTAGAATACTGTCACCAAATTATATATCACGACTATATTGCTTTGGACACTAAATGAATATTTTGCAATTCTGTAATTTTTTCATATTTTCTCTCTCTAAACATACTTGTGTATCTCTTTCTGGCATATGGACATGCTAGCTCTTATGTATGCGTGTGTGCAGGTGTGTTTGCATGTATGTGTGCTTGTATATATATACATATATATATATATATATACATATATATATATATATATATATATATATATATATATGTGTGTGTGTGTGTGTGTGATTGGGAATTTTCTTTTAGCTCAGTATAAAATAATTTAATCTGATTTATTTTGTCGCAAAGTCAGTAATAATAGAACACGAATTGGGAAAAACAGAAATGCACACAAGAGACAACACTCTCTCTCTCTCTCTCTCTCTCTCTCTCTCTCTCTCTCTCTCTCTCTCTCATTCCTTCTTTCTCTCTCTTTCCCTCATTCTCTTTCTCTGTCTGTCCATATCT
>NC_142935.1:98102737-98120237 GCF_046866305.1 Octopus bimaculoides
GAATATCATTACACAGACGTAAAACACTCCTTCTCAGATTACGTTGCTCATTTTTCTATAGAGCCTTTCTCTTAAAACAAAATGTCTGAAGGCTAGAAGCCGCTCCAGCATCTGTTTACTGTATCACGGGATCAGTATTTTGAGTGAGCGGAATTCGACCGCATTCATTAATAAATGAGATCTCTGTTTTTGAAGTGAAAGGCCACGCCAGTTCAGCACCTTCATTTTCTTACTGTCGTTATAGCGTTCTGGATAGTCTCCCTGTTGTAGTTATTATCGCAGTTAATGTTTGATATTGTCAATTGTATTTGTTGTTGTTTTGTTATTATTATTTCTGTTTGCAAATATAAGATGGCAGATCATCCCATATCTGACATTCCAATCTAACTTTTATATTCTATAACTATTCTTAATCTCAGTTTTGCATTTTGTTCTGTATCCCCTTACCTTCAATTATCATCTGTTCTTTCAGTGGATTCTTTCTCCCTTTCCTCCATCGGATTTGTTCCACTGGACAAATTTGTCATAGGGTTGCAAAAAGGAAGTTGTTTAGGTGCATCCTATTTATTTTGGGAACTAGCAAAAAATTATAATTATTCAAATTCTCAATAAAGTTCAAATTGTTTTCTAATCATTCAAATATTAAGCCAGTAAGATAACATTCCACTATAGTAAAAACTTTTCATTATAAACAACACATTAATATGAGTCTCATAACCCACTGAGTCGTACGGGCGCCATGTTAAGACATCAGTTTTCTGTTGTGTATCTGTCTTTCATAAAGACATAGTTCATATCACGTGGTTTAAATCTAGACCCATTGAAGAAAACATTTTTTTGTTTCATTAACTGAAAGCTACCCTCACCTACTTTAATTAACTAGTTCTTCACTGTCGCTTTAGTTGTGAAATGTAAATCATTGTTACTGACAATAATAAACAGTACGTTATAACAATCATGAATTCTGACAACCCTAATATGAACCAAGAAAGCGGCGGGAAGTGAGAATAGCTGCAATATTGTAATTTTGACGAGGGTTTTCAACGTTTATTCGACTTTTGTTAGTGAATACGTTCGGATCCCTCTCCCTTAAAATGCTCATCGCCGTGATGCCTCATCGACATTTATAGCTTATCTAAATATGACTTCACCGTGTTAAACTAAGTCGATATGAAACACCATCTCCACAAATACCTAATATATGAAAAAAGAAACCAAACAATACCAGTTATTAACTTATAACTTTTAGATTCATTGGGTCAATATGGGAGACAACTCCGAATATGTTTCGATGCTATTATGAACATAGCGCAAGTGTGGCTGTGTGGTAAGGAGTTTGCTTTTCAACCACATGGTTCCGGGTTCAGTCCCACCGCGTGGCACCTTGGGCAAGTGTCTTCAACTATAGCCTAGGGTTGTCCAAAGCCTTGGGAGTGGATTTGGTAGACGGAAACTGAAATATAACCGTCATGTATATATATATATGTATATATATATATATATATATATATATATATATATATATATATATATATATATATATATATATACAAGTGTGTGTACGTGTGTGTGTGTTTATGCCCTCACCATTGCTTGACAACCGGTGTTGATATGTTTACATCTCCGTAACTTAGCGGTTCGGCAAAAAATAACGACAGAGTAAGTGCTTGGCTTTACAAAAAAAAGGCCTGGAGACGATTTGCTCGACTGAAATCTTCAACGTGGTGCTCCAGCATGACCGCAGTCAAATGATCGAAACAAGTAAAAGACAAAATATAGTAGAATGAATACTATGGAGGCTTTGTAGGAATATTCGATCAGAAAACCTAAAGAAATAAACGATAGCTAAAGAACACCCTACCGTTGATGCACCTGAAACAAAAGTTCCTTTTGGAAACGGTAAAAAGTTCTATGCAGCTTTTTTATAAGTTGGTCTACATTAATTTTGCAATTTGATATTACAAACAAAATTTCGATTTTTAAATGTTATCCATTACTGACCGACCTTTGATATTCTCTCAACTTTCTAGCTTCTATCCAAAGTTCTCTAAGATTAAATTCCTCCCTCTCTCTCTCTCTCTCTCTCTCTCTCTCTCTCTCTCTCTCTCTCTCTCTCTCTATCTCTCTCTCTCTCTCTCTCCCTCTCTCTCTCTCTCTCTCTCTCTCTCTCTCTCTCCTCTCTCTCTCTCTCTCTCTCTCTCTCTCGTATTATTTATATTTTGCAATATCACTTCTTTCCATACATATACCCTCTATTAACGTCTCCGCTTTTTTTTTATTTACTATTTTAAACAAGTCATATTGTCTTAGCCTGTTTATAGAAAACATTCTGCAATCTATCGAATTACCAAATTCTCCAATATTGATGATTTACAAGGGTGTTTTTATCTCTCCAACTTGTTTCATTCTTCCCGTCTTTCATTCTACCATTAATTTCCATATATAGGCGTACAAACATACATACCCCCACACACACATACATATATATACATATATACATATATATATCCATATAAATATATGCATATATATATATGTATGTATATATTTATATGTATATATATGTATATATATCTCCAGCTGCTGTAGTCAACTCATCAAGTTTCTTGAGGACATCACCCGAGTTACTGATGGTGGCATTCATGGGTGGATGCTGTCTACCTTGATTTTTATAAAGCCTTCAATTCTCTGCCGCACAAACGACTCATGGCAAAACTCTCTGCAATGGGTGTAAAGGATGATCTCTATAACTAACTGAAGTCCTTC
Organism: Octopus bimaculoides; assembly: GCF_046866305.1. Classification (NCBI taxonomy): domain Eukaryota; kingdom Metazoa; phylum Mollusca; class Cephalopoda; order Octopoda; family Octopodidae; genus Octopus; species Octopus bimaculoides. The sequence goes on from NC_142935.1 coordinate 98,105,504, forward strand.
ATTCTCGGTGTATACATTTTTATAAGACGGTAATGTATGAATTGAGGGAGATTAGTCTGCTATTTCTAACGAGTGAAGGAACCAAATGTATGATTTTAAACTGCGGTGATACTTGTCAAAGTGAGGTAGACAAGAACGAAATTATTTAAGTTGCGTGAATAAATTTTGGTCATCAACCTCTTCTATGTGATTGTTTGGTGTCGATTAGTGTAAATGTTTCCATATGTAGCTTTCCAAAACTGCTGCAATGGACGCCCATGGCTTAGTGGTTAGGGTAGTGGACTCTTGATTGTAAGACTATGGTTTCAATTCTTGGATTGGGTAACGTGTTGTGTTCTTGAACAAAACACTTCATTTCGCGTTGCTCCAATTCACTCAGCTGGCAGACACGCGGAGTCCTGCGATGGACTAGCGACCCGTCCAGGTGAAGACTATATACGCCATGGAAACCGGAAAAACCGATCTTATAAGTCGGAATGACTCGACGTTGAGCTTAAAGGAAAAAGTTGCTGTCGAACGTTTTAAATATAGTCTCTCTTTGGCGGATATTAGCCTCTGAAAAGTTATACAATATCACCCATAATTATCTTACAAACATTATAAGAGGTTGAACTGACATAGAATAACAACATGTGTCTCCCAAATCGTTTCAACTTCAACAACATCCTAAGTAAATAAAGAGGTTTCTGATTACATCTCACTAGGAAGATTATTGTAACTGCAATCAGAAAATAGCTGTCTCGTCAATTAATAAAACGATCTCAATGGAAATGAAACACTTTCTAACGACATTAACAGCAGTTGCTGCAATAATTTATTCCTGTATTTGACACTTGTCCAGAGAGTAATGTTTCAAAAGATTTTAGAGATTCGACCAGAAAATATATTTTATTCTTCATTTAGTTTTCATTTATTGTTATCATCTTTCCTTTGATATTTTTATTTCTGTCCCTGCTTTGGATTAATTCTTCGTATTTTCATCATATAACTGTGTTTATCTGAATGTGTTTTATAATTTTTGTCTGATGGTAGAAATGGTCTCCCAGTGTTAGACCATTTCTACCACTGGTAGAAATGGTTAAACCGTGGAATAAATTTCCGACTACGGGTAACATTGTCACACACCAGATAGTGAGTCGTGAGAATAATTATCTTTCCATGGATTTCACCCAACTTTAATCTTTTGTGCTACCAAAACAAGGAACGATCCCCGAAGACTTCCTTGACAAGAATTCATGTCCTTCACATGGAATTTTGGTGAGACAATAGGTAAGGGACATCGGGTTACTTTCCTATTTGTTTTTCTTTTTCAACAATATACAAGATACCATCATCTTGCCTATAACTAGTTCCGAAAGAATGAAGGAGTGAAGAATGAAGCAGTTCAGTATTTGACAATAATGAAAAGTAAAAGTAACTTTAGTGACATATAAAATCAAATTCTAGAAAACCGGTTGGAAATACTAATATACGTTCTACTGCCTATCTAACGAGTCAACCAGTTCTCTAGATTTTGACTATTTCTTTTCCATTAGAAGTGTGTACACTTGTGCCAGGAATAGGAGAGAAATCATTGAGGTTTCGTAAGAAAAGAAAACTGACAACGTTATAATCTTCCATATTTTTTTTTTCCTTTTTTTAAAGATCTCAGCAGAAAACCTGTTGCAGTTTATGCTTTCAGAGATCTGAGGTGTGTTTAGATGTGTTCATTTGTCCGGTATATCACATTGTTTATATTTATACTATGTTTCGATCGATTTTATTTCTCATCGAGTATTAAATTCTAAGATACGTATAAAGATAAATACTGAAATCGCACGTAAGACTTGAGTTTCTGAACGAAGTTTCAGAAGGTTCTTTAATAAATACGAACATAGTTAACATATGTTAAGAAATAAGGTTTCTAGTTACAACAGTTTCAGATATGACACCAGGTAACAGCGTAAGACCAGCCCGTCTGAAACGTAGCGTAAATGTTAATGTTGCAAATATATAAAGACAAGAGATTAGTCGGACACAAAATTATAATCTTAATCCTTTTATTTCTCTTCCGATGAATGAAATAGGTAAGAAGACGGACTTGACTCACATCTTCTGATAAGAAATTTCATAATTTGTCTGTCGTTTTATCATGATCTGTTGCTGTTCCAGTTTTAGTCTGCATTTCAGTTAATATACAACTTTTGTTGTTTCTTCTTCTTCTTTATAATTGTTAGGTACTATGACTTATTTTTTTAATTTGTCAGCTTCCTGAAAACAGTTTTTTGCTTTGTTCGTGTTTGTTTTTATTATTATTATTATTATTATTATTATTATTATTATTATTATTATTATTATTATTATTATTATTATTATTATTATCATCATCATTGTAGTTATCTCTTATTGTCTGTTGTTTCCTTCGAAGTTTCACCGATGCTTAGAAAACCAGCTACGGCGAAAACCTTGAATTGAACATAAGTATATACTTTTACATCTCCAACAAGTTAGGAGTCTTATATTTAGTGCATGTGTAGGTATGTGCACTTGTGTTTGTGTGTATGCATATGTGCACAAAAGCAATTTTTGCCTATCTACATACTCGTATAAATCTATGTGCGTGTTTGTACGAGAATATCTTAAAGTAAGTTTGTATGTAAATGGTTTTAAAATGTATAAAAGAACAGAACAATCAATATTTACTGTGTGAGGTAAAAGTTAAGCAAATTTTGAAAATACTCATTAAGAAGACATCGTTACCATAACAACGGTTAAATTGGTGGCTGAAACTAACACCAACAGAGGGAATCTAATTTGCTTCAGAACCTACTAGATTGTTGACTGCTAGATAGAACACCGGAAACTGGTTAATGACAACTACATCGATTTTAGTTTCAGGAAGAATGTCTACAGGTGAACACTCACACCGCAACAGTTAAATGGATTACAATGCTTTATCATCTCAAAACAAAACGTACCAGTTTACACTTCAGATGTTCCATTCTCTCCTGACAGTATTTCCATTAACGCCTTCTTTCCTGTTGCAGCGAGATTTCACTTATTATATAACGTCTTCAACATATATTTATACTTTTTATGGTTTTAGGTGTGTGATGGTCTTGCATCATAGTGATAAATAGTCGTGTGCATAGTGTTCAGAATTGATAAATGACCGGCGTATTAGTCAGTTCAAATCCCGCTACAAACACCGTACTCCGTATGTATTTACAGCTAGTTTGGATTAATATCTCTTAACAAAATGTACTCTTCCATAGTTTCGGTTTATATATTTAACAAAAATCATAGAAACGCGTCGGGTGAGGTGAATCTGTAGTTGAATGGTTGATTTAACCTCTTCCCGAGTTGATTTTACTGAAGTCCACTTTGTTACAAACACTCAGCTAGGATAATCCACGTGTTTTAACTTTTTAAAACCCCTCAGACTCGGAGATGAGGTAAAGAGATCCTATTTGCTAACCTCCAGATTAAATGTTACGTTTCTAATTCGCATATTTAAGTGCATCATTAACATTAACTTACCAGCCGAATTTAAAATAAAATATTTCAAATTAAGTTTATATTTCAAATGTTAGACTTTGTGAAAATATCTCCAGATGTTTTGCAAACAATTTGCACATACAAGTGCTACCAATCGAGAACTCCGCATACCGGAAGTCAGCAATTGTACAGGGTCATCAAGAGAGAATGCGCGCCGTTTCGGGGCCTACCTCTCGACGGCATCAATGCGCACTGCCCTCATCCACGCAACTGATATGAGGCCCCGCTTGCTAGATCAACTGGTTATTAAATAAAGCTCAATATTCTTCTAGCTATCGCTCATCGTCTCTTTTTAAACAAATCCAGTGGCTAGCCTTTTCCACTGTAGTATGGATATCGGTCATGGTGGTATTTATCTTACGATGTGTTAGGCCTAACGATAACAACAGTCGTCTCACACTGTGTCCAACGAACACTCTACAACCGACTTCGATTTGAAAATGCTCCGCTTTCCAACCTGCGTCTTCACAATCCTCGAGGAGGTTTACATAACGGTCAAATACTAAAGCTCTATTGAAATAAGTTCTGAAAGAAAGGCAAAACATTACATATTGGTTTCCAATTTTGGCGCAAGTCAGCAATTTCGGGGATGGGGTGTTCCACATGGTTCCAATGGTACTTACTTTAATGACACCGAAAGGATGAAAAGCCAAGTCGACCATAACGGAATTTGAGCTCAGAACATGAAGACAGACGAAATGCCTCTTAGAATTTTATCCAGCTTGCTAAAGATTCTTTTCTACTATAGGCACGAGGCTCGGATTTTTTTGGAAGGGTGCCAGTCGATGATTAGATCGATCCCAGAGCGCAATTGGTGCTTAATTTATTGACCTCGAAAGGATGAAAAGCAAGGCCAGCAATTACAAGTCAATTACATCGATTCCAGTGCTCAACTGCTACTTTTTCGACCCCAAAATAATGAAAAGCAAAGTCGACCTTGACAGAATTTGAACTCAGAACGTATGGATGAACGAAATACCACTAAGCATTTTGACCGGCGTGCTAGCGATTCTGCCTGGTCACCATTTTTCGTAAGGACAAAATTTTAGCTATAAGGAATAAGAAGAAAAAGAAGAAACTAGATTTGTGGACAGTGAGTACTTTGTAAAGATATAAATGAGTAATTCTCAACTTATTTTATGTTAAGAATAGTTAAACCCAGTTTTTATATATGTGAATCTTAACTAGTTTAGTTTTCTAGAAAAGTATAGGTGTCTTGTACATAAGAACAATATCAATGTGTGTAGGATCGAGCTAGAATACTTTGAATCGATCACAATATTTCTGGAGATTCTTACAAAATTTAACATCGATCTCGACAAGATCGAATCAAAGCGTATGAGAGTAATACAATTTAATCTTATTCCCTGTATCTCTCTCTCACTCTCTTTTTCTTTCTCTATGTTTTTCTATGTCTCACACACACATTCTCTCTCTCTCTCTCTATCTATCTATCTATCTGTGGGGTCGCTATCACATCTACCGTATTATTTCCTGGAAATACATTGCTATAGTTCACTGATATAGAAACGCCTTTGTAAATAAGATGCTGACTTTAAGAGATTTGTAATCATAGATTCTCTCTCTCTCTCTCTCTCTCTCTCACACACACACACACACACACACACACACACACACACACTTACATGTACGCACACACACACATGCACACACACAAGAAACTCTAATAAACACAAGCTCGCCCATAAACGTGCGCACGCCCCTACACTCACATATCAGTTCAAATGATTGATGGAATTTTCTTTGATGTGAGAAGCATGGAGGATAGGTAAAATTTATTATATCAGTTTTTAATCTCCTACACCTATTTCACTCACCCTTCTCACTCTCCCTCCCTCTGTTTATCTGTCTCTATTCCGCCGAGCCCCACCACCTCCAACGCCTCTTCTTCTACCTCTCGTCACCAACCACTAACTTCACGTAGAGTGACTTCAGTCCAAAACAAAATTCTCATGGATAAACAAAATGCGTTGCATGTCGTATAAGCATTGCTTTTTACATGACAACAAATTTACAAACATCTTTTCATCTCTCTTGTAACAGATTTCATAGCCTTTTGGCGTAAACTTATTAATATTCCTTTTATTCAATTTTCTTTTAACATAATTTCATTTAATAATTATGCGGTAAATAAATACATTTTTCTCTTGTCAGTATTTTAGTTTCAGCTATAGCTATTATTAGTGTGGTCATTTTAATTCCTGTTATAAGTTATTGCTGTTTTAATTAACATCGTTAATTTTACTGATTTTATAAATAATTTGGATACTATTAGTTTTAGTATCATTTGTTTACTTTTGTTTTATATATATATTATTTTAGTTGTTTTAGTAAACAAGTTTGTTGAAACACAAGTTCGCTGTTAAGAAAGTACGACCTACAGGAATCTGTGATTTCTACCTAATTACAAAACGAAAATGCAAGGTTGCAAGTAAAATGAAATAGCTACAATGTAAATTAACGCTGCTAATGGACATTTTTGTTTATGTAATTATCTGTAAACAAAACACAATCATAAGATTACCTAAGGGTCTAAAATGAGGTGATCATGAAAACAACTTTCTATTCGGCTTTAATATCATGTATAATTCATAGATTCTAAAAATGCTGAATAGCTTCCACAGATATGAACGTTTAATGAGTATGTGGCGCCAAAACGTTATTTCTAAATAAAACATATATTAATTAGAAATATTATGTATTCCATGGAACTGGTATTTAGCTTTACTTTTGCTTAAAACTCTTTATAGCAAACTCGGCTACTTGCTGGATGGTATGTTTATAGTGAAATTACGAGAATCTTTGATACATGCTGTAAGTTGGGGGTTTTTATTTTTTAAAAATGCAAAAACAATGGAAAGCTTGCGTATTTTCATTTTATTTTCCTTAATATTTTAATAACAGTAAATAACACTAAATAACCAAATAAAAGTATATTTTCTGTTATTTTTCTTTTTCTAAAAAACTACGCGTTTTATAAGTGGAAAAACTTAGTGAAACTCTGTAAATTGAAAGAAAAAAAAATAAGCAATGAAGTCAATCAATTTATTGTATCGATTATTACTGATTAAGAGAGTAGAGTGTTTGATAGGTTGAACACCCTAGATACGCTTACGTTGGACCCCTTCTGATGTTAATAAACTAGCAATGACTGCTTTTGCCGCTGGTTCAGCCGTGATTAAGAAGGTCTTTAAATATTTATTCTATGATAATTGAACTAAAATTGTTGTATTCTGTCCCCATTTTTATGCGGAATCATCCGGGATTGTCTGCTTATTCTTTACATTCATTTCATTACAGCAACCTAAGCAATTTTCTTTCTTCATTTTGTGTCAGTATATAACTGAGCTTGAACCGCTTAATTATGATTTTGACGCAAAGGGATTTAATATGACACACTTGGTTACACAAGACTATATAATCATAGGCATGGACACAAGCTCCTACGTACATCAATATTCAACAGGATTTTGCACAGTCGACATCAAATAAATTCCACAGACAAAGCATAAGTAAAACCAAAATAGAAGATGTCCGAAATACCGCGTGCTAAGATCTTACCTGCAACAACGTGGTTGCGAAACGAATTTCAAAATTCTACGGTTAAAAATTAATTCTTTCTTCTTTAGTTTCACGAAGACAATATGTCCATTTATACTTTATTTACTACATTAGATTTCGTGAAAGGCTTGTTGTATATATGTGATAACACTAAAATCTAGACTCCCGAAGATTTTGAAGTTAAACCAGGTCATTAACGGCGCTAGAAAATATATGAATTTAACAACAGCCAGTTTCACCTATTCTACTTTAAAAAGTATATTCACATAGTGAAAGAGAGGGCTGTATTAATGTTAACATTATATAAGAAGAGAATCTGATTCTGTGGCATATATGAGTGGTTAAGAATGAAAATATAATGAGCACACTTCTTACATTTGCAGGGTTATGTAAAGCATCTATATACAAAACGATATGCTAGCAAACATAGAGTCCTGCAGTGAAGATTGTTTCGAAGCAAAGCAAAGCGCGGGCCTATGTAGAGAGATAAAGTGAAACTTTTCATTTTCACACTTTTCTAGGAAACATATTTGGCAAAGAACTGAAATGTCGAATAATAAGAAAGAAGATATTCCTTTTAGTTTAATTCTGACACTTGAGACCTGGTCGCCATCTAATGTAATTTGAAATGGTTCAGCACTCGTCTATGTTGTATAAAAAGAAGAAATGTAAATATTTTCTGAACTATAAGTCTACTTATTTTTGTATGTAAATCAGTCTCGCAAACGGTAGATAATAAGGGTATTTGTCTAGAATGTCATGTTTGTTTTGCTCAGAGTATATTAAGACTTTTGTGTGTAATTAAAGACAAGCTTCCGAGATTAGTGGCGATTTATGCCCAGTAACGCTTTCTATACCAAAGCTGAATGGCATCTCATTTTGCTGCCGAAATATGTCAGTTTGTTTATCAACTGCGACTCAGCGTAGATTTGACCTTTTTCTTTCAGTGCACCCTGATTGCTTAACCTCATTCACTTCATTTAATTTAGCAGTTTGTTGTCTCCTCCTCTAAGCCCTAATGTAGATTATTAGAAATTCTATAATGATTGAAAATTGATTGTGTGCAAGAGCGAAGATGGTTTTTCAGAAATAGTGGATGAGTCTTTCTATGGTAATTTAGTTGCAAGGAACTTAACAAGACTTAGCAGATCTTACTTTCAATATATATATATATATGTGTGTATGTGCACATGTGTGTGTGTGTATGTGTATGTTTTTGTATGTATTTATATAGTTGAAATTTAGAGAAAAACAAAAGACGAAGACAGGTGTATAAACAAGAAGCAGGTGTATTACTTCGATGCTCGAGAAGGTGAGAAAGTCTTTTACGTTTCGAGCCTACGTTCAACAGAAAGGAACATGAAGAAATAAACAGATATATATATATATATATATATATATATAAATGGCGGGCTCTACGCCTCTACGATTATTTAGGCTTATGTTTAATTTTCTGCAGTTCGAAACAGAAACTGTTTTTCTTTCTTTTCCTTTTAGGTAGCGTAGCGTTCTTAGACTCTCAATTTTAAGAGCGTTCTACCGAAATTAATTGTTATACCTCTTTCAAATTCCACATGCTATAGAGTAAATTCTTCAGCCTCTTCTTCTTTGTAAGCAGAGAATAGGTTGCAGGCAGATGGAACGCGCCATCAGTAATTTTTGGACAGAGGAGAACTGCAGCATTTCTAACATTCACCGTCGCATGTTACGGGAATGACACCAATGACAAAACCATTGGACGCATTAAAAAATACGAAACCTGCATCGAAGACCAACTACGCTACGGGAGACCATCAACTGGGATCATTGATATGAATCCCCTTTGAGAAAACGCACTGATTCCCATAGACAGACGAGTCAAAATACATATGCTTACGCCACGGCTAGACTATGGTCAGGTGGAAAGTGTGTGGAAAGTTTAATACCCGGACACTTGACAGCGTATTTGAAAAAGGATAAATATCTGTAAGTTTAGGCTCTTCCATCACTCTCATGAAATCACTCTTATGAATTCTTCAACCAACTGTTATAGAATTATGATTTTCTATGGAGGCTGCCACTTTTTTTCTCTCGTATTCTGCATTTTACATAAACAAATATAAGTTGACTAATTACCCTAATCTAAATCAAATTAACAAATATTAAATGTCTTGATTGCGTGATAAACACATTTTATAAATTCCTTCATAACAAACCATCTTGTGATGAGAGCCGTTCAACACAAAAGGGATTAATTTCATTAGAAAGCTTCAATTCTTTGTGGAACTTCTATTATTTGCAATTAAGACCAATGTTGTTTACTATACTATCGTTGAATGATGCCTCATTTTATTACCAAATCACGTGTTAAGGTCATTTCTACAGATTTTCCATAGAAATTATGGTCAGCACTGAATTTGTTACGACGTTTCTTATCCAAGCCGTTAGATGTAAACAACATCTATCGTCTCAGCTATAGTTTCAATGGAAAATCTATAGAAATGACATTCACATGTGATTTAAGAGCACTGCTAACACAGTAGTACACGGTATTGTCTGATGAAAATGTTTAATATGCTTTGTGGTATACTATGGTTGCATAACGAAATACCGTGTCCATTAATATTTATTGCCAACAAGGCTGCGAGCTGGCAGAAACGTTAGCACGCCGGGCAAAGATGCTTAGCGGAATACGTACAAGAGAGAAATACTTACAAGAGAGAAATACTTACAAGAGAGAAATAGTTGGTTAAAATTACGGCTTAAAATAATTGCAAAAATAATGTTGTTTCGACTTTGTTTGAAACTGGTCAGGTAACAGGGACTGTTTAAGGTAAGGCTGCTTCACCATTATGAAGGACTTTTCAATGTTTAGATCGAAGTAGGCGGTGAGCAGGCAGAATCTTTAGCAAAATGCTTAGCGATATTTCGACAATCTTTACGTTTTGGGTTCAAATTCCGCCGAGGTGGACGTCATTCATCCTTTCAGGGTCCTATAAAATAAGCACAGGCTGAGCACCGGGGTTGATATATTCGATTAACCCCTTTCCTTCCTTCGACATTGCTGACCTTGTGCCACATTTGAAACCAATATTTTGATCGAAGCAGCGTGGTGGATTGGCAGTATCGTTAGAGCGATGCACAAAATGCTTTATGATATTTGATTATGGCACTTTGTAAATTTGAGTTCAAATCCAACTAATATCACATGCGATAAATAAAGTACCTGATAAGTACTTGTATAGTTATAATTCCCTATACAATCCCTAAATATTTGGGGCTTTGCATCGGTATGAAAAATTTCGATCGGCTTCATCTCTTGCCATAATCAGATTTCTGACATACAGAGGTATGAACCTTTATTTCTTAAAGAGAACGAAACTTGTTTAAAACGCAATGTTCTACTGAGCTTACCAAACTGCCAATTATCTTTAAATATTTCACGGACCCTACTCCAGTTACCCATGTAATACGGATTCTCTTCTTGGTTTACAGTTCATAGAACACCATTTTGAATGTCCTTATTGCATGAACAAAATAAATATCTTTCCAAAACAGCAACTGATTCTCTCATCCGCCAGACGAGGGACAAATTATATAATCACTCAACCTGATATGAATGACAATCGAAAACGACTCCCAGATCGCACACACAATTCACCAATGCTGGTTAGAAAACACTTGCTTTCTTTATGGTAACCATACTTAGTAAATTATATAATATACAAGAGTTTCCACTTGGTGTAGATGAGTAGAAATAGTTTCCAGTTACCCGTAAAAATCCAAATATAATAACATACAAGGCAAAAATCGCCTTGTACTTCATTATTCTAAATGCAACTGTGTAAAAAAAGGATGAATAAAAATTTCTCAATTTCAAAGTCTTTGTCATTTCCACTATAAAGACTCTCCTAGGGCTAAACAGTAACAATATGTACAGTCAAAGGAGCGTTTATCTTGCAGCTGAGCTCCGGTATCAAGACTGGAACCGGCGAGTCTTTTTGTACATATAAATATATGTATGCATTCATGTGTGTGTGTGTGTGTGTGTGTGTGGGTGTGTGTGTGTGTGCGCGTGTGTCTATGAGTTTGTATGAGTGTGTGTATTTATTGTGCATATATATTTTATCGATTTGGACATTTCATCAGTACATCAATCATATAAAAAGTTTTTTTTTCCACGTTAACGCATCAATTGATTTCTTCATCAAGATATAATTAGATAAGAGTTTAGAGAAAGATAAAAAATTGTATTCAATGATAAAACATCTTCCCAGATAAAACAGTGCTAACGAAAGTTTCTGATAGCGATGTGGACATCTCTGCGGTTGCGCATAGGTGTTGGGGCAGGGATGGTAGTGCTGAGTAAATACCCAGGTAAACTGAAGGATTTTCATCGGTTACAAGCAGATTCATTGTTATATATAATTCATTAGATATTCAGCCAAATACATATCGTGTCAATTAACTTGCTGGATTAGTATTACGGAGGCCACGTTTTATACTTTCCATTATAAATGGCTGTATAGGGACTCTGTTTAAAGTGATCAAATATATGTGCTCCTTCTTCCTTTTCCTCTTCTCTGGACTTTTTCCTCTTTCCGACGAAGAGCTGTGTTCGAAACGTCATTTGTACTCTTATTTTTCCATCTAAAATTTTCACATAGCGTTAATCTAATATATATTTCTTTACACTATTTACATTTGACGGATATTTGTTCTCATCTTCTTTGTTGTTAGCACAACGTTTCGGCTGATATACCCTCCAGCCTTCATCAGGTGTCTTGGGGAAATATTGTACATAATTCTTCAGCTCTTAAATATAGAACTATATATTTCATTATTGCCCACACGGGGCTAAACATAGAGGAGATAAACAAGGACAGACAAAGGGATTTAGTCGATTACATCGACTCCAATGCGTAACTGGTACTTAATTCATTGACCCCGAAAGGATGAAAGGCAAAGTCGACCTCGGCGCAATTTAAACCCAGAACGTAAAAATCAGACAAAATACTGCTAAGCATTTCGCTCGGCATGCTAACGTTTCTTATTTGTTTACTGCCCACAAGGGGATACACACATATGGAGGGGACAAAGAAGGACAGACAAATGGATTAAAGCGATTATATCGCCCTTAGTGCGTAACTGGTGCTTATTTAATCGACCCCGAAAGGATGAAAGGCAAAGTCGACCGCGGCGGAATTTGAACTCAGAACGTAACGGCAGACGACATACCGCTAAGCATTTCGCCCGGCGTGCTAACGTTTCTGTCAGCTCGTCCTCTTACTAACCAAATATATTAAATATAATGGAATTAAGAAGAGAATGACAGGAAATCTGATGCAAGAAATGGCAAAGAAGGGAATTTTTTTAAACCGGTACAAATTGTAAAGAATTTTAGAATATTATTAATGTATTTCATATATAAATATCATCATTGTAGATATGTTAGAGAATGAGAAATCTCAACGTATCAGAATGAAAATTATATTTCAAAACAGAGATATATTCTACTGGGTATATGAAGAAATATGCAAAATTCTTACGAAATAACTTCAAATACATTTGCTATGAATAACTATAGAGATTTATAGAAAATAATCTAATTTACACACACACACACACACACACACACACACACACACACACACACACACACACACGCACACACACACACAAACACACACACACACACACATGGTCAATACATATAGTAATTCATATTAGTTATTTGTATGAGTATATATTAACTTTACATGCATACATAAATTCGGATATAGGCACATGCATACACACAAACACACATACATATACATACATACATGCACATACAAATAATTATACACAGAGACGTAGGTGTGTGTGTGTGTGTGTGTGTGTCTTTACACTAACGATAAACATTTGTATATACTAACTGTATGTTTTCCAATCAAATTTGTATATCACTATTTCAGTAAGATATCTAGAAGGTGCGAGTACGACTATAGATAGTTGAAAAGATCTAATAACTCAAATTCTACCCGGAATTGTCGGAGTGTCAAGCAAAGTCTAGTCTCACTTTCCATGGTAGGTACCTATACATTTCAACCATTTGACAAAAATCTTCATTAAATCTAATGACCTTTTCATCAATTATGTTACAATTTCAAATCATTAGGTATATACAGCTCATCGGAATCCTTGGCTTATCTTGCACTATCGTTGTTTTCCATATGCAATGACTGTCCTCTTATCTTTTGCTGTGACGATCCGATAAAACCGAAACCTTCAAACTAGGCTACATGTCAACATTCAATTTCTAATTATTTTGACTCGCTGAATTATCTCCCTTACTTTATTTATTGATTATTGAATTATTTGAGAATGTTTATCATAAAAGTCAATGACATTTGTCTTCATTACAGGTGTAGTTAATTATTTCTTTCTTTTATTTTAGTTTTTGCTAATTACATTAGGTTCGTAATTGCGTTCTGAACTTAGCTAACAACATACATAATAGCCACAAGACCGTGGCCTCTGTAGAAAGTAGAATGAATATCATATTTACGTACATACATATGTATATATACATATATAGATGGTTAAAGAGATAGATAGATAGATAGATAGATAGATAGATAGATAGATGCAGAATGAAGAGACGGACGAAAAGCCGCTAAGTACCTTGCTCGGCGTTCTAACGATTTTGTCAGTTCGCCGCCTCAGCACTCAACTTACAAACAAGGCCCAAAAAGATTGGTACAAATGTAAAGATAGAACACCTACAAAAAATCAGCATTGGTTGGAACTACAAGAGTTCTTCGTAGGGTTCTTGAAGCATGACCAGTAAACAAGTATCACCTCAGTCTGCTGGCTGTGGACAGCTGACACTTTCAATCGTACCCAGAAAAATAAGCTGTGAGTTTTCATAAAATAATAATAATAACAAGAGCAGTCAGAGAGCACAAACCTCCGCCAAGGCAACACCAACGTCCTTTCAACGATTAGCCGGAGGTTATTTTTAAAATGAGAATATTTGAAATAAACTCGACTGCTCTCACAAACAAGAATACTAAAAATGAACCACACTGCTCTCAAAAATTAAGTAAGAAAAAAGAAAAAAAAACAGAGAATATAATCCAGAATCCTTGTTCGGTAACGGATCAATCCCAAAATCTCATTAGTTCGTGCCAGTCACGAGGCCAGACATCTCTGAAAGTTCCCATCCAGTGGTTTTTGAGATATCTTGTCCACGGACAAACAAACGAACAAACACGACTGAAAAATAATACCTCCGCCCTCGCTAAGGCGGAGGTATCGGCCCCAAAATTGTCATATAGGACAGTACTTTTACCTGATGTTGCAAAGGTGTGTAATTAAATACTGCCTGGCATAAAGAGCTTTGAATGATATGATAGCAACCATTATTATTACTCTATAAAGTCTTGTCGATTGGGGAAATGGTTAAATCATTGGATTGACAAAATGTCTTGCAAATATACACGTGATATTAACTGACACTCCGTCAGTTAGGGCGATGAGGGGTTCCAGTTGATCTGTGAAATTAACGTACAAGTGGCTGAGTACTCCACAGATACGCGTAACCTTAACGTAGTTCTCAGGGACATTCAGAGTGGCACAGAATATGACAAGG
>NC_142935.1:98122737-98135237 GCF_046866305.1 Octopus bimaculoides
GACAGATCATGCCATGATACGTAACAAGGTGCGAAACCTTTGCATAGATGGTAAACTGGGAGAGTTCCTATATGACTTCTTGAAAGATAGAAAGGAAGCAGTCACAACCAATGGTACCAACTCTAAGGAAACTCAAATCGTGAGCGTCACCGGACAGGGAACTGATCTTGGGTCATTGTGGTTTATAGTAGCTCAGTTAAACATGACCATATCCACTCAGGCAGTCATGATATAAAATTTGCACAGATAATAAAGATCCTCACGTTACCTGAAGATGGCCTGCTGTATACAGGTGAGCTGAACGAAACAACATGCTTGAAGATTTCATGAACTGCGCTATGAACTCACAAATGCACTAAGCCTTCCTATACAGGACCCGAAAGCACTGCAATCCCAATTTCACATCTCACCAAATGCGACTTTCTCCTTTCATCACTTTGATCTTGATAAACTAAAATCATAGTCTAGTTCTGAGACTAATAATATCAATTCGTCTATCGTCCCCCAACTTTCAAACCTCGTAACTATGCGAGAAATAATTATTTCCATTCTTCATTTTGAAATTTCTCGTTTTGTTTTCTTAGGACGTTAGGGAATATCCTCGTACCATCGAACACTTAGTAAAACAGCAAAATACCATAATATTCGCCGAAATAGCTAAACACAAACGAAACTAAAATATATGATAACTGTCAAAAACAGAAATGTATTCATTTTGTCTCCTCTAAATCAAAGTCGAAAAAACTTTGCACGTATCAACAGATAAACGGTGGATACCTTAATCAACAGGTACACTGTAAATTGATGTCAGCTGCGAGATTTTGGTTATGTAATTCCACCCACTTTGACCTTAGTGTCAACAACATTTCCTGCCTATTTGTTCCACTCTCCACCCATTCTATACCAGCTGCTCCAGACGCCAAATTGAACTAGACAGTATAATTAATCTCAACAACCACATTCCCCCGCCGCCATTCTCATGTTTGAACGACTTCTAATTTCGGAAACACATTTGTCGATTTCATTGCATTAAAGATCAACATTTACTCTCGACACCCGGCCTCCACTGCTTTACACTTCTCTTACTCCTGCTTCCACGGTACGGCCTACTTCAGAACAATAGATATCACTTTGGTCATCTCAATCAGTCAAGGTTAAATAAAGACAGAATAAAAGGTTTTATTTAGGATACCTGCTCGGATTAAAAGTAGAAAATGTCCACTACCTTCTTTATTTCCATCCATTCACCACAATTCGTAAATCAAATTAGCAACACATTTACATGGAGAAACGATACACATGCGTCGGTATTCCAAATAAGGGAGAAAATATTTAATGTAAACCATTTTTGTTTATCTTTACAGATTTTCTATAGAGGTCGAAGCAAACACTGAAAGTTAAGATGTTTCTTAAACGAATACATCATGTAAACAATGCGATCAACGATAGAAAAAATAAGTAATGGGTGTATGCGCATACATCAAGAGTAATTCCTATTTCATGAGTGCCATATCCAACTTATCACCCATCCACGAACGCATGGCTTAAATACGCACTAAGCTTAGCGGTGTAGCGCTATTGGACAGACCAATTCACATATTAAACACATTCATATCAACTTATACGCAAATATTAATTGCTAGAAAGGGCCACAGTATTCCGTTTTGCAACCCTCGTATACTACCAAGTCTATTAAAGGATTACAAGACAATAGTGTGCTTTATGTTTGTGTTAGCAATGTGCTTAATATGGAAATCGGTCTATTCAACAATGGTGCACCGCTAAACGTAGTGGGTATTTAAGCAATGCGTTCGTTGATGCGTTGAATGTGGTGCTGATAAAAGAGCAATAACTCGCGAAATATGCATATATATATATATATATATATATATATATATATATATATATATATATCAAGCGATCCATCGTTACTTTTCGCCGAACCACTAGGTTACGGGGGCGCAACTACACCAACATCGGTTGTCAAGTGATGGAGTGGGGGACAGACACGCAAATACATACATGATACACACATACATACATATACATATATATATATATATATATATATATATATATATACATATATATATATATATATATATATATATATACGATGGGCTTCTTTCAGTTTCCGTCGAACAAATCTACTCATAAGGCTTTGGTCGGCCCGAGGCTATATATAGTAGAAGGCACTTACCCAAGGTGTCACGTAGTGGAACTGAACCCGCAATAAACTTTAGTGGGTGCGTAAATAACATGAGTGGATTGTTTCCAGAACTTTTTTTTAACTTTCTTTTTTGTTGAAAAATGACGTACAAATGTAAACATTCGTACGGGAAGTTGACTCATTTAATGTCAGAATAGATTTTCAAAGAAAAAATGTAATGAAGTTGACTTTTATCTATGCTAGACGGTGTAATGCTTACTTTTTCTGTATAAATTTATTAAAACCATCAAATGGTTGACTAGTTTTTGAAGTCTGACGTTCATGCTGGTAAACACGGTCTGGGCCATATTTTACATTGCTTGGAGTTTCTGCCTATCGCAATTGAGCCCAGCAATTTCCTTAAATAGACCAGTTTTTCTCCGCTTAAGAAGTCTAGCTTGCATTTCCTCCAGGAAGCTATTGATCGCTTTCTCCGCGTAGTTGCTTTTCACACTGCCAGAACATATTTTTCTCAATGGAACCAGAAACGAGAACTCGTGAGTATAGTTGATATTTAATACAAACCGAACGGTCCTACAACCAAAGGCTTTCTTACGCTTAGTACTCTACTCTTAAGATACCGTACTTTAATTACCCTTACGTCCTTTTTGAAGACAGCAAGGTTTGGTTGGAAACTCTGCCTTTCCCGGACGCTCAACCGTTGATTAGATCTTTTAGGGTTCAAATTATATAAAGCCATTTCAGTTCACTTAGAATTGTAAAACACATGAATATCTTAGACATTTCGTTTCTCTCTTCACATATATTGTAGGGTTTTATAACTGGGACAAACATAAGACAATATTTAAAATTCGATGCTGGCAATTAAACAATAATCGAAAGCGGCCAGTTGAGTTTTGGACCAAATTTCACTGCAAACATATTTCACTGTGGAGGCGCGTGGCTTAGTGGTTAATGTCTTGCACTCCTGATCGTAAGATTGTGGTTTCGATTCCTGGACTGAGCGAAGCGTTGTATTCTTGAGCCAAACACTTCATTTTCGGTTACATCAGTCCACTCACTTGGCAACAATAAGTATACTGTGATGGACTAGCATACCACCCGGAATGGGGTGGGTACATACGACAGGGAGACCGAGGAAACTAGCCCGTATCTGTCTACATGACTCAGGAAGGAATTTACTTTAACTTACATGTTTTACCATCGTAAAAACAAAAAAAAATCGATTAGTTTAATTATAGCCTTCCTTATTGGAGCTAATCTGTAACCAAATAACTTTAACGAGGTAAACAGTAAGATGTTATACGGGTGTCTGTTTCGATTCTCGTTCAAAGTCCTTTCCCATCCTGTTGATTCTATTCTAAATTACCGCACTCCCATCATATTTATATCTGGTGGATATGTAAAGCAAAATATGATCGTTAATGGTGGGAGGTCAAAGATTCGTCTACAAGCAGATGTCTAAAGCACTTCCCAACAACAACAGCAAACGACACGAAAAGATATAAACAATATATAAGTCTCAACTGTAGAGGAAGAAAATAACAATGAAAGCTAAAGTTTCTCGGCCAGCAATTTCATCCATGTGCTGTCATCTAAATCTTTCATAGATCTTTCCCAACTGCTCCATCTGTCTTCCATCGATGATATATATATGTATGTGAGCGTGTATATATATATATATATATATATATATATATATATATATATATATATATATATATATATATATATATATATATATATATATATATATATATATATATACATACATACATACATACATATATATATACACATATATACATATATATATAGTGTGTATCTGTGTGTGCGTGTGTGTGTGTGTGTGTGTGTGTATGTGTAGTTTTATATCTCTTCTGCACGCTCGAAAACATTTTTCCAATTCTGTAATTTATTTCTTCTAAGTTTTTTTTCCCCATCTCAATAACTATATTTTAAATAGAATTCTATGTTTTCATCATTTTTTTATAGCTTTCTTTGAAAGTACGCCTCGTGCGTCAGCTGTTCACGTATTGATTAGGAATGAAGAAACTTGGTTAGAAAAAAATAATAGACGCATTTTCGTAGTATTTGTCTATATTTTTCCCCTTGTTTGTGTGTGTGGGGTATTTTTTTTGTTCTCTTCACATTTCATGATTTCCTCCTATCTTAATGTGTGGAGCAAGTTTATCGTGTGAATATAGAAGAGCGATGTTTGTCTCACAAACTAGCATGACATAGCTGTGCTATATAATTACTAATAAAATTTTATATGAAATTACTGCTGCTGGCATACGGACGGCAAAGAATTTTTGCTTTATATAATTTTCAGAGCAAAATAGATTAACACTTTTAACACCATGCATAGGGTTTTCATTGTTATAGTATCTTCTATGAAAATGTGAATATTATATCGTTTTTGCTGCCCAATCTGGCATGTCGATATCCTAGATATGAAGTATCGTATAATTCAAAATATTACAACATATATAGGCGTAATATGAGCATTGACTGTATAATATACTTGTAGAGTGGAAATGGTGTATAACAACATTTAGATAACATCTATTTTAATCACTGATTAAATAGACAATATTCTGGCTTTTTATTCTAATTAGGACAATAGGAAATACGAGAATTTGTTTGGGTGTTTCAGAGCATATCTTATTTACACAATGTAAACTGTAGGTAATGCGATGTTGACCGATTTTAAATAATATGTTTATATATTCAGTGTTGAGAATGAAGTTTTGCCTAATCTCCAGCTTTAAATGCAGGGATGGGATAGCTGCCGAAATGAAGATTGACAATCAGCGATGGCTTGATCGAACTGGTACGTTTATAAGAGAGCGAAAGCATAAGCAGACAGGTAATATGTATCAGTTCATGTTATACAACAAATACAGGAGTACCAATATATAGAGGAAGATAGATAGATAGATAGACAGATAAATGGATAGATAGATAGATAGATAGATAGATAGATAGATAGATAGACAGACAGACAGACAGACAGACAGACAGACAGACAGATAGATAGATAGATAGATAGATAGATAGATAGATAGATAGATAGATACGACGGAGTAAGTATACACGCAAAGGCACCCTCTGGGATCCATAATATCCAACATGAATGCATCTTCACATTCAATCGCCAAAAAGAGAGAATAAATTACCAAAATTACCTGAATAACACCACCACCACCACCAACAACAACAACAACAACAACAACAACAACAACAACAATAATAATAATAATAATAATAATAATAATAATAACATTGAAAACTACCTTAGGAATGAGAACCCAGGTTGGAAATTTCCCTAAGACACCTGATGAAGGTTCGAGATTATATCAGTCGAAACGTGTTAACAATAGACAAGATGAGAACAAATATCCGTCAAATGTAAATAATGTAAATAATGTAAATAATTCCTCATCTCTTAAATATAGAACAGATGAAACACCAGTTGCAATGGATGCCTATTAGGAAGTTGAGAAACTTAGCAAACAACTCGGTACTAAAATTTAGCATCAAGTATAAGAGTGAGACCCCGTTTTTGTTATAAGCGTACAGATGGAAAATAAGACATATCATGTCAGTATACACCAAGGAGTCAATTAAATGCGTGTAACATAATGGAGACAGTGAATACCACCCAACTATAAGTTATTAGTGACAAAATCGCTCCCCAGACCAGAGTTTATATTCTCGTTAACTAACGAGAAACTAGAAAATAAGATACATAGAATAAGGCAAACATTAATTAAAAATAGATGCTCTAACAGAATGGTAGACCAAGCTATAAAACAATACAAACACAAATACAATAACCATATCAGAGAAGACACCTAATACAGATACACCCCCCCCACACACACACACACACCGACAATATCTATTAAATAAACCAAATGCACAAAAGCCATCGAGCAGATGAACATATAATAAAAACCCTCGTAAAAAGGAATACAAAATGTATCCCACCCGGCTGCAAATTTAAACCAATAATATATAGAACAAAAGATACCAGCACCGAAAAACGTTTCATCAATAAAATGGCAGAAAGATATGAGCCGACGAACAAATTGCAGATGACCAACGTGATTCATACATTTGACTGTAAAATTGGAAGTTGCAAACTTCACAGAACTAGATGTTATATTGGACAGACTAATACAACACGTTCACATAGGATTACCATGCACTTACAACATAAATTTATTATACAACATTACACCACAGACAATGACATTAAATTAGGTTGTACAAAATAAAAATATGTACTTCATAGATTCCACACAAAATCACAAGACTAATTATGGAAAGCACACTTATATTGCAATCCACTGCCAATATTAACATACAATACACATTATTAAAAATTAACACGTGGTTACTGAGAAAAATATTTAGCCTAACGGTCAAGTGTTGACCTCGACAAGGCAATCAACATAAGACTGCTGATCCATAATGCTAGCCATTAGTGAGAAGCCTAGACGAATTCAATCAGTATATTTCGACCCCGATATGATGAAAGGCAAAGGTAACTTCAACGGATTTTGAACTCAGAACATAAGGTGGAGGCGAAATGCAGCAAAGCATTTTTCCCGGCCTGCTAACGATTCTGCCTGTTCGCCGCCTTAAATCTACGCATTATTAAAAGAAAATACCTCCAACCAAAGTTTTGAGAGTCACAGATTTTTGCTACAAATAGTTTCGACTAAGAAAACTTTTTAATTTTGTTCCTCGAGGGAAATATGTTTCCTTTAGTGGTACCTTCAGCGATGTTACTTATTCTTTGAGGCAAAGCCCTTTTCAAAACGTATGAATCCCTCATTTACGGAATACGGGGTTAATCTTCTGAAACAGCATCTATGAAGTCGCTCAACAAACCTGCTAGTAGTAGCAACCAAATCTTCCTCAAACTACATTATTCATCTTGACTCTTAGAATATTTTTGCTACGTTCTATAATAGAACTGCTTCTAATGCTTGTCATCAGGTGCCTGCTCCATCGACTTGTATAAAAACTGAATTTGTTTAACCCTAGATAACTACAAGGGCTATGCTGGTGAAGATGCGCTCCATCCAACGGTAACTGTTTCACTAAACTCTAGATTCGCAACAGACTAGTACTCTGTGTGTGTGTGTGTGTGTGTGTGTGTGTGTGTGTGTGTGTGTGTGTGTGTGTGTGTGTGTGTGTGAGTGTGTGTTCATTCGTGTAAGCTGCATTATTTGGACGAACGGAGTTCATCATAAACAGAATTCGAGTGAATGTAGCTAAAAGCAGAAGGTCACAGGTTGGTTACGGATGCTCTCTTAGAATTTGATTCCACATACCATTGTAGAAGAATACATATTACGAAAAACATTGACACTGATTCTTGATATGAATAGAAAGCTAAACTAAAATTTAAAAAAAAGAATTATATCAATAATTAGTTGAAAATGCTTTATAACAGGTGAAACAGCAATTATCACAAAGTTTTGTTACAAACGAATATTTCCTCCTGCCAAACAAATATTTTGAGAAGAAAGCAACACCAATTGCACTAAATGACCAAGCTAATCTATGTAATTTCGTTTCCATTTTTACATTTTCAATTTTGTAACATTCGGGCGTTGTATTTACCTTTCCTTTCCCTGAGGGTCGATAAAATATGTATTTTTCGCGTAGAGTAGACGCACATCTGTATGTGCTAATGTAAGAAATTATTATAGATCTGGTGTGGCAGTGATGCCAGAAAGTAGAACGTCGGAATAAATTATGAACTATATTTAATTTCAGCTGTCTATGTTCTCAGTTCAGATCTCGCAAGGAAATAACTACTCTTCACCCATCTTGGTGTAGACACAACATATATCAAACAAGTAGAGAGAAGAATTCAATTAACTATGCATTTTGTGGCCTTCTGCCAATGTGACGATCAAACATATTCTCTTGTTAGAAATGAGCTTACAGAATGATATATCATATGCGGCAGATATTATAAAATCATTACGCAGTATATGCTGAGATGAAATATTAATTGAGCATATCATAATATAATTCAAATCGATTATGAGATTAGCAACGTTCTAAAGTGCAGACACATAACGAATACAAAATATATACTTATTTATATGCTGTTACACTTATTAATGTCGATGATGTTGTGTTTGAATCAGCCGAGTCATAAAGGCACCAGATAATCAGTAATTCATATTGTGTCATCACAGTATCATTCTACTGTCCTTGGGCAATTACCTTAAACAAAGGTAAATATAGTATGATTTGGTTTACTGATTGCTTCGGTATCCTACATAAGTGAGTTCAATATTCTTGTTGGTATATTAATCATGTTGTTACTTTTTATGGTTTATTCAAATGGAAAATAATAACTTCCAATTTTTTACAAAATCTCCCAACGAGGAAGAAACAAGGAAGACGATACAATTTGTTGGATGCAGAAGAAAGCAATGCATGATTCATCTTCAGAGCTAGTTCTTGCTTCGATTCCTTACAACAAAAGATTTCTCTCAAGATACACAAGTACCAAGTGAAGGTGTAAAGCCGAAGCCAAGACCCAGATTGAGTTTATCGATCATCATCAATATTTAGAAGTTATCATGACAGTACTAATAATCTTCATCATTCGTTTATACGCAAATAATTTCGAGTTTGGAATTTTTATGGTTTTGTTTAACTCTTTCGATACCAACCCGGCTGAAACTGCCTCTGGCTCTACAGTACAAATGTCTTCTTTTCAAAAGTTCTGAACTAAAATCTTCCACCAAACTTTAGTCACAATTTATGTTCCTAACACTAGCTTAATGATAACTAAGTTATTTTACTAAATTCTTTGTTATATTTAAAATTAATTGAAAGAAACACAGAGCATCTCAACAGAAGAAATATTGTAACGAAAGGGTTAAGGTGTAAAAGGAAAGCGGTGTTCATAGCCTTTGCTAATCCTCCTTGTCTGATAAACTTGATGGAGACAATCTACTTTTTAAACATCAACAGGGTTATGTTTGCAAGAAAAAGAAATTGTATATGGGGAGAATTCCAAAGAGATGCAATGTCATTCTAAGAAAGAATAGGTGGCAGATTTCATTGCAGGAATAAGGAATTGAGGCATAATAAGCGTCAAGAAAGAGCGAGAAGAAAGACGTTTAGTTGAAGTGAGCAGAGAAAATATATGTTTAGTGATAATCAGAGGAGGAGAGGTCGATATTTTGCTGATAGAGAAACCAGCATATCTGTGGAGAATTGGTTGTCGAATATTGGTGAGAAGATCTTTTTCAATTTGCTGAATCAGTTCGCTCTAGATGTGACCTCGGTGTTTGTGCATGTAGCAGCAATTTTGTTTCACCAAGAAATACTGCAATGCAGGTCAAGGCTGGAAAATTTTCTTGATCTAAAGAAGGATTCTAGTTTTTTCTAATATAGTTTTGGAAACGTTATGTTTATATGGAACCACCATATGATATCATGAGGCTTAGCAACAGAAAAGGAACTATTCATAGCATCAATGTCGTGGAACTAGGAAGCTCTGTGAAAAAACAGGATAACTCTCTACTTCTCCAAAATTGAAACTACATTCTGATCCACATTAACTTCAGTTGTTCTATTCACAAAACTTTCGACACCTTTTAGTTTTAAAATTCAGAAATTTAAAAAAAAGATATCAATAATTAGTTGAGAATGCTTTATAACAGGTGAAACAGCAATTATCACAATATAATACACGACAAAAGAATTAGAATGAATTAATTGCTTATATTGAGAAGATACAAAATTTATTGTGCATGTATAGTAGTATGTGAATGGTAACAAATACAATATATATGTAAATAACAAATAATAGTTGTCTATCCATATTAAATGCGACACAGCGTATAGAGAAATCGATAACATTTGTGTAATAAAAACACAAGTTGTGTGAGATTGTATAAGTGCAGTAAATTATTGTATATAATAGAAGTGATTGAATAGAAGGTAATGCAGTCGTTTGGAGGAGAAATAAGTCGTCTTTGGAGAATTAGAGGATGGACTTCAGGCGGCTCACTAACAACTTTCGGATTGCTTTGAGACGTCAGTTTAAACAGACGTGTTAAAATATGTATTCATTTTCTTTTTCATTTGTTCTAGTAAATGCACTACGGACATGCTTGAGCACCACCGTATAGAGTTGAAATCAATGACATTGACCACAATACATATTTTTAGCGATCTTTTTTTATTTACTATTTTATCCAGCCATATTTGGAAACATAAACTATGAGGGTGTCTTTGTTCTGTTTTCTTTTTTTCTCTGAAATAATGTCAATGCACTCGAACACACGCATCCATGTTTTCTTGTATGTATGTATATGTGTATGTGTAGGTGTGTGGTGGAGGAGGTGCATCTGACATTTTCTCTTCTTCTGAAGGCTTCCCTTCCATTGCAATGGTCAACCAAAAGACTGGAGTAGGAAACGCTTGCCCTAATTGCCATGTAGCGGGGGCCAGAGATTAAGCGGTTGCGAAGCGAAATTAACAAGTCAACCCTGTACACTCCCGCTTTCCTTCTCATTCCATCCCTCTCTCACTTTCTCTCTCTTTCTCTCTCTCTCTCTCTCTCTCCCTTTCTCCCTCTTTCTCTCCCCCTCTCTCTCTCACTCACTCTCTTGTGTGTGTATATACATATAAATATATGTACACACACACACATATATATATATATATATATATATATATATATATATATATATATATATTTATATATATATATGTTTATATATGTATGTATATATATGTATGTATGTATATATGCATATATATGTATATGTATGTATAAATATATATATATATATATATATATATATATATATATATATATATATATATATATATCCGTGTATGTATGTATACATACATACATACATTTGTGTATGAGATAAAACTGACAATTTCACCTGTCATATGAGAAAGCTATATGGAAAATTAAAATGTTAATCTATTCATTCACATTTCTCAAATGTTAAATATCGCCAAACATAAAATGGTAAAATGGGGGTCAGAATAAGTAGTGGTCAACGTTATGAATATAAACGGTGTGAGGTCACACTTAAATCTTACACGAGAATTGTGTCACGGAGAAGACCCGCCATAAGTCTATTTCTTCCATCGATCAACTTGTAGTTGTAATCTAAATATTGCTTATATTGCTCAAGGCGCAAGGCCCGAAATTTTGGGGGAGTGGGGGGGCAGCCGATTACATTGATACCAGTATACAACTGGTACTTAATTTATCGACCCGGAAATGATGAAAGGCAAAGTTGACCTCGGCGGAACTTGAACTCAGAACGTAAAGACAGACGAAATACCGCTAAGCATTTCGTCCAGCGTTCTAACGTTTCTTATTTCTTTATTGCCCACAAGGGGCTAAACATAGAAACGATGGGACATGAATATTCTGTTGTGGCCCAGCCCTGAACTCTGTAGCGTACCAGTAATTGTTAGATCCAGATGTATCCTCTGCTCCAGAAGAGAAAAGCCTATTGATATAATGCAGCTCTAGCTGTGTCACAGCTGTTCTTCTGCCAGGATCATCGATGATACTGGAACCGAATAATCAGAGGGATTGTGTATTCTGGTTATGTTAAGGTACTGTTTTTAATTTTTTTTCCTCCAGCTATTTTTGATTCTCGCAGAGCACGTAACATGCTAAGCATATAAAAGGATAAATTTTATAGTCAAAGATATCGAAAATTAGAAAAATCATAATTGTATACTAAGATATTTTTTTAATAAAAAATAACTGCATAACGAGCGCAGTTGTGGAGATAACAGGCTGGAAAAAAATGTTTCAATCAAACAATGAAATTAGCAAAAATAAAGCACAACTAATTTATTTGTGGTTGGATAATGAGGAAATGTCGACTGTGTTGCACAGAATTATTATGTAATGGAGGAGAAATATAATTTAATCGATATAACTAATCAGAAAACAGTTATTCGATTTTCGCAAGAATCTATATGTATTATGTATATATTATTTTGATAATCCTTCAGATTTTACATTTAGTTGCAGAATAATAATTGTATATGTACTGAGTTCTTGTGAATTCTTCTCCGTATAATTTATCTGGTCCTAGCAGCATGGCCCTCTCTTATTAGACCCACCCCCACCCCATGGAAGTAGAGCCTTATTACTGCAGTGGAATATCACTTGTAGGATATATATATATATATATATATATATATATATAGAGAGAGAGAGAGAGAGAGAGAGAGAGAGAGAGAGAGAGGGGGGAAGGAGGGAGATAGGTCTCGTGGTGCAAACAGAAAAATA
>NC_142935.1:98140237-98152737 GCF_046866305.1 Octopus bimaculoides
TACACCACGACACCAAGTCTGGGGTTCGATACAACCTTTGGGTCATGAGCCTAACAGCATAACAATCGTTATATATATATATATATATATATATATATATATACGTAAAAGTCTGTGTATGTAAATATACATGTGTATATATATTTATATATATATATATACACACACACACACACACACACACACACATATATATATATATATATATATATATATATATATATATATACATAGTATATATATATATTTATATATATATATACATACATTGTGTATATATATATATATATATATATATATATATATATATATATATATATATATATTAATGCATATGCATCTATGCATGTATGTATCTACCGAACTATCTATATATATGTGTGTGTATATAAGACTGTAATTTTGATGTGTATATCAGCCAGATTTGAAATTGTCACTTGGTTTTTATAACATCGTTATTTTGTAGGGTTTTTTTGTTTTTTTTTGGTTCGTTTTGTAATATCAGCCGCCAAACATTGCTCCGCCCTTCAACACCTCCTCACTGATGTAAACAACTACAACTTCCTCCATATTACTGATTCCCACCTCTCGTTGCCAAATGACATTTAATACCAGCCACCAGCATTTTCCTTTGACCCGTTGGGAAGCACAAACAACATTTTCGCTTCTCTCATCTCTCCCGATGACGTCCCATTTTATAGTAGTTATCTTCTCATCCTGCGGCTCTGTACCCTTTTATTCCAGATCCAACATCAAACGCCACGCCTATGTCCGCACATCATTGCCTCAGTTACCATGCACTTTTTCTCTTCCTTTCATTTTAATTTTTTTTTTGTCTTTTGTTTTTATTTTATTCTCACCATTGCAGCAATTTTTTTTTTTGTCCTCCATTATCCTCATCATTTAGATAACTCTTTTCCTTCTCCCCTCCGATGATAATGTGAAATAACCAACTCTTGTTCTAACTGCTAATACGCTTAACTTTTTCTTCATTCTCCTAAAAAAGAAAAAAATTACAGCATAACACTTTCTCTTCCTAACATTCCTTTCGTCTTCCCTCTTCTCACTCTTACTCCTCATTTTCCTGTTCTTAACTCTCTCTTTCCATTCTCTCTCTCTCTCTCTCTCTCTCTCTCTCTCTCTCTCTCTCTCTCTATGTATATATATATATATATGTATGTATGTATATGTACATACACACAAGTACTCACATACATAGATACGTATATACATATATATATGTGTATATACACTAACGCTGTTATATAAGCATCTATATGTATACATACGGGTTTATATGTTATGTATGCATGTATGTACGTATATATGTGTATGTTTGTGTGTATGCATGTATGTGTGTGTGTTCGTGTGTATGTGTGTGTGTGTGTGTGTGTGTGCATGAGGTGAAATCAGTGTGCTCTTTTATGCAATAGTACTCAAAAATATCCAACGGAGTCTAATTACACTCCTCTGAAAGTGTCCATCAAATAAGTATACATAATTCTATGTAATCATTCCATTCTTCAGGTTACGAAACATACGTAAAGCGAAGAAATTAAGTGGAAAGTACTTTCCTTCCTGAGAAATCGCAATAACTAGAATGAGTGTACCGCTATCTCTCAGTCTGTTCCAAGCGAAAAAGGAAAACACCATTCTGTGATCATTCACCTTATCAGTGGTTATCGAGAAGGTAATATTCGTTGTGTCCGGCGAACCTATATTTAGTTGCAACGTCGCTTTGGATATAAAACCGACCGGGACTGAGAAAGCCACCAAAGCGAGTGAATTGGTATCCCGTCGGGTAATTATCGTTTTTAGAGGTATGGAAGGCTGCTCGCTGTAAGGAATAGTTTTCCTTGGGCAAAGTATCTATATGCTTGTGAGACTCACAGGAATATAACGGAGTATATTTTCTCTTGTCTAAGGGAAGTATAACGCCGAAAGAGCTCAGCGCTTAACTTATAAAATAACTATAAATTACGTGATGCCAAACCTTCGCACGCTCAAAGACACACACACTCACACACACACACACAGAGAACATATGCATGCACACACACATACATACAAGTGTGTGTATACACATACGCATGCATATATAGTTGTATACAGTGGCAGTTTTATGTCAATTTGCTCTAGCTTGTCTATAAATATATCTACATATTTATGCATATATGGTGTGCCTGTATTTATACATGCATGTATGCTGGAATATACATATATATGGATGTATGTGCTTCTTGTTAGTTATTTCTGTCCTTGTTAGTGTAAGAGATGGTTACTAAATATAAAACAACCTTTTCCAAAGAAAATGCGATGTTTTACTTGCTGAAATTAAGAAAAGTCTCGCATACTTTTATTTTGTTGTTTCAGATTGTTAACTTTCTTTTATTCTTTTATTTGTTTCAGCTACTTTGATTGCGGCCATGCTGGAGAACTGCCTTTAGTCGAACAAATCGACCCCAGGACTTATTCTTTGTAAGCCCAGTACTTATTCTATCGGTCCCTTCTTGCTGAACCGCTAAGTTACGGGGACGTGAACACACCAACATCGGCAGATAAAATTCTGCCTTCCACAGAAGGAAACCTGTGGCACATATTGGTTGTCATCTCACACTTCTGTAACATAATGATTGATATCGATTAATGTTTCTTTTTCTTTTTTTTTTTTTACAATTTTTTAATCACACCCTTCTCATGACGGATTTGCTAACATCTTTTAGGTCTTGTTTCAGGATGATCAACTTGTAATCAAGGCTCAGTTTATACTATCCCGCCCCATCAGAAAAAAAATATTGTTTATGATTTATTTTTCAATCTTCTCTTGCATGGTCAGTTGTTATTTGTGTTTGCCTGTGGTAAGCATCGCTATACCATTCATAGTTTTCCGTAGATCAACGATCTTTTTTCCTTAAGTATGTATTCACGAATTCTTCACCCATTCAGAGTGATGCTATTTGCAATGGTGTCTACACATATGAGACACTTTATTGTTTCATTGACAATCAAAGGTCATTTCGTCTGAACTTTGCTTACATCCTTCCGTCTAACATAGATCCGGTCACTGACACTATCGATGTGGAAAAAAAAAAACAATGATGGTTAAAACTTTCTTGAGATCTCTACATCTGTCTGTTATCTTAAATGTTGGCTCTTGTACTGGAAAAACGTTATGGTGTTTATATATTATTCACTGTATGTCTTATTTATACATCCTGCTTTGCAGTTGTACTGCTTCTTATATTCTGGATCCCTCCTCTTCCCAGCGGGACTTCGAATCATCTTGGGATGAATGTCTTAGAATCTTGATATAGTCTTTCATGCCGCTGTATTCAGTTTGGGGATTCCAACTAATGGTTCGTAGTCTTACGTTTTCCCACAATAAGATTTTGACCTGCTACCCGTAATTTCTGTTTAAAAGCAGTCAGTATTCATGCAACAAGTACCCTTATCATTGACTCATATTTTGGAGAGTCTATGATAAAGCCGTAGCTTGAGAGTCGTGAATCCATTATCCACTTTCCATGTAATATACTTTTCTAATCTAGGCACAAAGCCCGAAATTTTGGGGGAGGGGGCTAATCGATTAGATCGACCCCAGTGCCTAACAGGTACTTAATTTATCGACCCCGAAAGGATGAAAGGCAAAGTCGACCTCGGCGGAACTTGAACTCAGAACGTTAAGACAGACGAAATATCAGTAAACATTTCGCCTGGCGTGCTATAGTTTCTGTCAGCTCGCCACCTTAACTTTCCACTTCCCATTTAATACTATCGATGTTTCTTCGCTGTTTCTTTTTTCCTTGTTCTATTCTAGTTTTACGAAGAATATGATCTGTTTGGGTGTGTGTTATCATTTCGATCACTCTCACTAAATCTCATGTTAACGCAAGATAATTGTAAAACAATATAGTAAAACATTCAACGTACAAAAGCTGGGATTTTCGCTTTATGACAGTTGATTTTTTTTGTCCTGATTTGATCGATCAATGACAACATCAATCAATAGGATTTTCCCATTGTCTTCTGTGCTAATCGGTTTTTCATTTAGTATATTGTTGATGGAAACAGTGAAGTTCTTAAATTATTGCTGGGATTTGCATTTTGATATATTTGAAAACTTGAACCCATTCGATATGTTCGTAAACTGTGAATACCTCGACTTATAATGGCGGTGTTCATATCTCTATGTAAACGGTTATATTTTGATTGTCGCTCACAATTTAAACAATTTTTCCACGACTGAATCGATGATATTGCTGACACTTACCTATTGTCCACTTTCGATGGTTGAATTTGCAAGCTAGAACAATATATTTCTTAACCAATTAACTCACTACTCTATTTGAAATATAAGGAGGTAAGATATTTAGACCAGAGTAGTCCTTCAGTCTCTTAGTATGATCGACCAAGATGTCTTCTGTAATCTTTTTGTTTACTACTTACAGGTCTTGGCTTCATTCAAAAACTTAGATTTTAGTTCTTTCCATAGTTCAACGACCGCCGATAGCTGCTCTTTCTACGTCCAATACATTAATATTCCACGCGATATTGACCGGTCTAATTTTACTGCTTCGTAGCTGCAAATATATTCTTGAAGATACAAGCAAGATAACAAGACATTTATTTTGCCATTTTGTATTAATGATAAAACTTCGAGGGACAACATTCTTGACTCAAAATGATAAATAGTCTCCTGAAGACACCTAAACACATACATACATATATACATATATATATATAAACATACACACACACACACACACACACACACACACACACACACACACACACACATATATATATATATATATATATATATATATATATATATATATATATATATATTTATATATATATGTATGTATGTATATATATGTAATCATATATGTGTGTTTGCATGTATGTATGCCTGTATGTATACACAACAGATGTTTCAATAGGTATTCATTGAGATTACCAATCGACTTTCGTTATTATATTGGAAAATATCGTGTTTCGTACAAGCTTAGCATTTAAGTGATCAAGTTAGGAAGGTCGATATCATTAGACAGATCAAGTTCAGAGCTAAATACTACTTCGTATTATTCACATACTGACAGGGAACATAAGTCTGGCGTTCTTCATCACTCTGATATATATAGACTGACAAACTCCTGCATAACGTGATGAGCATTTTACAGAAAAAAAAACTTAAATGCAACAACATCATTTCATGTATATGAATTTAAACTCCTAATCCTGTATTGAATAGTTTCTTACGATCAACGTTTCTGTTCAAACAGAATAGGAAGGATATATATATATATATATATATATATATATATAGTAGTGTACTGTATATTTTTTTTATAAATGAAAAACAACACCGCGGAGGAAGCGACGTAAGCTTAAATAATAAATCGCGATAAGTGAACCGCGATAGGTAAACCACGATATAGCGAGAGACTACTGTATATATATATATATATATATATATATATATATATATATATATATATACACTCACACACAAATCTTTGCGTATATACTAGTACATACATTCAAATAAACACACAATACCATATACACTTATTCATGCACGCAAGCAAGCTCACATGTACAAATAAACATCATGTGCAAAAAGGCTGCACATATATGGCTTTTTTTTTGTATCTTTCTCATTGTCTGTAAGTTTGTGTTTCCACGTAAATATATTTGTGTACACGCTTTTCACGCATTGTTTGTCTCTTCTAAATTTCTATTTGTATCAAACTCAGTTTTTCTTCCATTTTCCATTTTCTTTTGTTGCTTAAGGCACTTCTTTTCTCATTATTCTTTATTCTTTAATGGCCCTTTTCTTTGCTCCTGTTTATCATATGTCGTATATTCAGTAATTCACTTTTCAGTTGAGTGAACGACAAGGATTTACAAAACTCTTACTTCATTCACTTGCAATTACCATTCATTAACAGATGTAATTAACCGAGATCATTGCAGATTAATTATAATTTTATTACTGCTTCTGTATTAAGTACTTTGATACTTTTCTGCTTTCGGTATTTTCTAAAGCATGTATATGTGTGTGTATATTGTACGTGTCTCCATGTTCGTTACTATGTCGAGTTGTCGATACAGTAATAAAAAGAATAGTAAAAAGAATTTGGTATTAAGCAGAAGGCGGAGAGGTGGCAGAGTCCTTAGAACTCCTAGCAGAATGCTTAGCGGTATTTCGTCCGTCTTTATTTTCTGCGTTCAAAGTATACTGAGGGTGACTTTGCCTCTTAACCTTTCGGAGTGGTACCTGTTGAGCAATGGGGTTCGTGTAATCATCTTATTCTCTCCCCCGAAATTGCTGGCCTTGTGCTAAAATTTGAAACAAACATTAAACAGAAATATTACTTAATTATTTCTGCAGAATACATGTTTTAAGAATTGTGGTTACGGCGTCTTCAAAGATTCGTCCTAGTAGCATTCTTCGGACCGTGCAAAGAAGTCTAGCAGGTAGAAACTTCGCGGTGACTGTTTTCTTGTAAAAGTATTATACGCACGCACACACACACACACACACACACACACGTGTGTGTGTGTTATGTATGTTTGTATATATATATATATATATATATATATATATATATATATATATATATATATATATATATATATATATATATATATATATATATAAAAATGAGTAACAAAGATGTGTAAGCTTCAATTCATTACAGCTGTTTCGATCGATTCCTTTAATTTTTCAAGATAACAGCAAGAAGTACAAAATTAATTTAGTACAAGTCTGATTATATCTAATTAACAATATATATCACATTCAGTAGCTATTCGTAAAGTTGCTGTCGCTGGTGTACAATAGCCTCAAACCAGTCATGAATGAGTAAACGGATGATAGATAATATATTTCAACCGTGACTATCACGTCCTTTTAATTCTCGATATGGTGTACTCTGAATGACATAATTAATTTTTTTGTGCTTATTTATTAAGAATATGAATTATGATTTGAGGGAGGTTTGTCAGTTATTTCTAGTGATACGAACAACCACTTAGAGGCTCTTCGCTGAAGTAAAACATTGGAATTCAACAACTGTTTTATTGGCGTAGACAGCTGTTTGGTTGGGTTGGCTGAAAGTAACATCTGAGAATCAAAACAACACCTGACCAGGTGTGGTAGTTTTGACTACAGAACTAAACACCGGATGAATATCGATCCGGCAATTAAACTCCAGCTATGAAGTGTCTTACGGAATATTAATTTGTATTAAGGGATTGCTACGCTTAGATCTGATTTCCTACGGAGAGAAAGAGAAAACAAAGGCAAATATTGGACCGGTAGGGTCGTTGATAAGCCAACGATAGTTTAGTATTGATTAAAACTGAAAAATGTTACAACTAAATTAATACAGCCAAGTTAATGACGCTGAATATAACATAAATTGTTCAGGAAGAAGATTAAGGATCACAACAGAAAAACCCCTTAGTCGAAGAAAGTTAAGATAAATATCGAAACTTGTGATCAGAGAAATGTTTTCCTTTACACTTGAAGAAAATATAATGGCAAATATAGATTCTTGTTCAGCCGTTGTGATAAAAATAGATCGTAAAAATATAACTGATAAGTCACTAAATTTTATCCTAAATCTCTTCAAGGCTGCGTAAATATGTCTTACATGATTTTTTTCTATATTGAATGTGCTTCAAATTTTTATCAGGAGAAACTAAATCCTATTTAATGCTTTCAGGCATAAAGTATACTGAACTATCAGAGCATTACATATAAATATATGAACAGAAGATAAATCTCATATTTTCAACTGCCTAAGAGAGAAGTGGAGAAAGAGGCTTATTCTCCGTGTTAAATGTATGTTTAATGTATTGATAAAATAATTATTATCTTACAGAAGCAACCACGAAATTTTGTAGGTAAGTGGGAACCATCGCTTGACGACGATGAGAGTTCTTCACAACCAGGTGCCTTGATCAAGTAGAAACAGCAGGTAAGTTGATCTCGAATCACAAATGTCTTTAAAAAGATGCACGGCTTTATCATAATGTGTTCGAACGCAGTTAGCTGGCTGAAAAGTTAGCGCGTCGGGCAAATTGCTTAGCGGCATTTTTGTGCTGCCGGCGTCATCATAG
The DNA here is from genome assembly GCF_046866305.1 of Octopus bimaculoides. Classification (NCBI taxonomy): domain Eukaryota; kingdom Metazoa; phylum Mollusca; class Cephalopoda; order Octopoda; family Octopodidae; genus Octopus; species Octopus bimaculoides. The sequence continues at coordinate 98,148,371 of NC_142935.1, forward strand.
CTTTTCATCTTTTATAAACTAAGTATCAGATGAACACTGTGGGTGACCTAATCAACTTAGCCAAAATTGCGGCCTTGTTCCGAAATTAGAAACCATTATAGTGACTTGGTCTGAAAAGATTACAGATGAGTCGGGGATAAACGATAGCTACTGCTACTGACACGGACAGAGGTCACTGCCATTTACCATTACCAACAAGGTCACTACTATTACTACTACTACAACCAAGAAAAAAGGCTCCCACGTGGACTGTTGACACCAGTAAGGAACAATTATGAACTTTTCATCTAATTTCATTTTTTTAAATATGTATTTTTGATAAGGTTCGTTTTTTCAAGAACCGAAACATGTTAAAAATATCTCTGACAAAATTATAAATTAAAATTCATTTTTATATATTGGCATTTTCAAACTTCTTTTATATATATATATATATATATATATATATATATATATATATATATATATATATATATATATATATATATATACGTGCACACACAAACACACATGAGTGTGTGTGTGTGTGAGTGAGTGACCTGTAATAAAATCTCTCAGTTCTCCAGCTGATTCTCTCAGCACCCACCCCCACTTCATAAGAACGCAAGAACACTTTTGAAAAGTAGGTGAGCTAAACCCATCGACTGTTTCATTTCTTTATCGATCCAGAACGATAAAAGTGGGATCTTGAGCATTTGTCGGAAAGAGATGTAACCACATTGCAACAGAGCAATTGCGAAATAATAATAATAATAATAGTCGACCCTGAAAGAATGAAATGCAAAGACTACCTCGGCGGTATTTGAACTCAGAATATAGAGAGTCGGAATAAATGCCGCTAAGCATTTTGTCCGGTAAACTAATGAAACTGACATTTCGCTACCTTACCTTTTGTAGTAGTAATGCTTTTAATACAGAAAAAAAAAATACCTGTAATTTGGGAAAGGAGCAATGTTTGATTATATGACCCCAATTCTTCACAGCTATTTATTCTACCCGTTGTCAATTAAGTACTAGCGACAATGTAATCGACTGTTCCTCTTCCCTTAATTTCTAGTCTTCTGCCCATTTTTGGAATGAGTGTAAGTATAATCTTTTCTACTATAGGCACAAGGCCTGCAATTATGGAGTAGGGGGCCAGTCGGTTAAATCGAGCCCAGTTCACAACTGGTACTTAATTCATCGGCCCCGTAAGAATGGAAGGCAAAGTTAACCTCGGTGGAATTTGAACTCAGAGTGTAGCGAAGGGCGAAATACCGCTAAGCATTTCGTCCAGGGTGCTAACGATTCTGCCAGCTCGCCACTTTTGAGTGTAACTATAATGGAATACTGTCTTACATTTGATTGAAATTACAAGTGTCCACAATGGATTTGAGAGAGAGGAGAAGGGAGAGAAATGACGAGGAGATCCAAAATGAGAAAGAGAGTGGATAGGAAAATAAGGGACAAGAGAAGGCGAGAAAGGAGTAGCGGAAATGCGAGACAAGAGGTGAGGGAGACAAAGAGAGCAGGAGAGTAAGATCTACAGAGGGACTAAGAACCAGATTATTTCATCAAAGTCCATTGTTGTAGCATCCATTTTCGTATTCTAGCTTTAATATTTTCATGTCAAAACCCGTCCAGATTGACTTTGGCTTTCATCTATCCAGGATCGATAGTACTTCAACTGACATCGGGTTTCACGACTATACGCAGTCCTTAAATTTATGGCCTACGGCCAGCAAGGTGTGCCTCTTAATTGTTAATCGATTAACCTCTCTCAACGAATTTCTGGCCCTGTGTTTATAATGTTCTAGCTCGTAATTTCTGAGTTCAAATCCCGGCGTCAACTTTGCTTTTCATCTTTTTGGGGTCGATAAAATAAAGTCGAAGCCATGTACTGGGATCAATAGTATTGATCGATTATCTCCGATCTCCTAAAATTGTTAGCCATTGTCCAAAAGTCGACACAATTATCATTATCAACGTCACCTTTAATAATTGAATAAAGACTTCCGGCAAATCTCTGGGTTTGTGCCTTTCCCATAAATTATTGTTTCCCTTTTCTTTTGTACTTTTTTCCTGACGGTCAGAGTGTCAGACTTCCCGATACTTATTCAACCTCTTCATGATCTGAGTTCAAATACAGGTGAGGTTAATTTTGCCATTCGTCTTTCTTTGGTCGATGAATAAAGAACCAATCGATTGCTGGAATAATTTATACTCCTTTCATTACGGTTTCAGATTTTGTGCCTATGAAAGAACTACCATTTTACTTCAAGTAAAAGCACCCACGCCTCTCTCTCTCTCTCTCTCTCTCTCTCTCTCTATCTATCTATCTATCTATCTATCTATCTATCTATCTATCTATCAATAAAGAATTACTGGGGTTACTACTTTCGACTAAAATTCTTCAAGGTGGTGCCCCAGTATGGCCAGGCTTTACTGACTAAAACAAGCAAAAGAAAATAAAAGATATCAGTATTCTGGCAAAAGTGCGGCTTGTTATGCACAAGCTTTCACTACTGATAATTTGACAGCTAAAATATTGGCTGTTAATCCTTCACGCAACCAAACCGAAGGGAACGTCCATTGTGTATGTGTGACTGTGTGTGTGTGTGTGTATGCGTTCGTGTGCGTGCTTGCGTGTGCGTGCGTGAGTGCGTGCGAGTGCGTGTGTGTGTGTGTGCGCGCACATATAAATATATATATATATATATATATGGGGGGGCAAATATATATTTGTGTGTGTGTTTGACCCCCACCATAACTTGACAAAAGACGTTGGTGTGTTTACGTTCCCATAACTTAGCGGTTCAGCAAAAGACCCCGACTGAATAAGTACTAAGCTTACACAGTATAAGTCCTGGGGTCGATTTGTTCGACTGAAGGCGGTGCTTCAGCATGACCGCAGTGACTGACACAAGTAAATCAATAAAAGAATATATACAAGCATACAGGTATATATGTATACATACGTACGTACACACGTACATACATATACGTACTCCCACACCTATACAGACACACACAGGGCTTGGGCATCACTTGCAAGATTGCACTTTGTCTTTGAGACTTACGCCTCGAGAAGTGGATTATCGGAAGACCAATGGATGCCTATGGATGCGAGGATCTTATAAACTTAGCAGCAAAGCTTCTTCCAAGGAAAGCCTAAGCATAACGCGGATTCTATGCTGTGGAAAACGCTGTAAAATCCGGCTTTAGTTGATACTTCCATGGTCAACGTGGAAATAGTGGACATAAAACATGAGACCAGGACAAAAGCCGCAGGGCTGTCTAAACTATCATTTAACAGTACTGCTAAGTAGCTATCAGATATGTATACATCTATAAATGTATGCACACCCTCACACACACTCATAGACACATATATGGATAGATGGATAGATAGACAGATAGATAGATATGTGCATATATATAGCGATAAAAACGCAGATATAAATATATGTATAGGAGTATATGTGGGACTGTGTACGACTGTCTACTTATAAATATATATATACATAAATATGAATATAAGAATTATGTATATACATATACCGAATACGTATACATATTTATATACAACATGCTTGCACACATACATGCACAAATATATACGCATATACGTAAACATTTGTGCATGTGTATGTTTACATATCTACATATATATGTATATATATATATATATATATATATATATATATATATATATATATATATATATATATATATATATATATATATACATATCTACATATATAAATATATATATATATATATACATATATATATATATATATATATATATATATATATATGTATATATGTATATATATATATATATATATATATATATATATATATATATATATATATATATATATATATATATATATATATATATATATATATATAAATATATATATATATATATACATATATATATATATATATATATATATATATATATATGTATATATGTACATATATATATATATATATATATATATATATATATATATATATATATATATATATACCTATATACAAAAGTCGTTTATATATATATCTACGTCGATGTATACTCACATATAGAAAGAAGATATGTAGATATATCGATGGATACACATCTATATATATATATCTACAGATACATAAATAAATGTATATCTACACATGAATACATACATATAAATATGTATATATATATACACACACATACATATATACATACATACATACATACATACATACATACATACATACATATTGCCCATTGCAAATGTAATTACACTGGCAGTGGTCCAGGATACCCAAAATCTTAGGGTTTAAATGTGTAAATGATAAAACAATAAGACAATGAACATATGTGTGTGAGTGTGTGT
>NC_142935.1:98155237-98160237 GCF_046866305.1 Octopus bimaculoides
CTCACACAAACACACACACATATGTATATCTATATATGTAATACTTAATATATATATGTATGTGTATGTGTGTGTATTTAAGCACATAATGTCGTAATAGTTATGCAGCTGCAGATACGCAAGTTTTGCTTAATATTCTACAATGAATGTGTGCAGTAACTAATTACACTTTCTCAAAAAGACTTCCTTTCAACATTCATTAACAGATATACAGTGGCAGTTGCAATACCCGCTACTCTTCTCTGTACAAACGCAAAGAAAATTACACGCACACACACACACACACACACACACACACACACGCGCGCACACACATACGCACACACAGACACAGTCACACACGTACACGCACATACACCCACACACACACTTCTCATGCACAAATACACGCTGCCGATAGAGTCACATTGTTATACACTTACTGAATAAGAAACATAAACTTTGTGCCGCAGTCACACACACTCACTTTCTCCCTTTCTCTGTCCATGTTTTTCTCTCCCTCCCTCTCTTTCTCTCTCTCTCTCTCTCTCTCACTCTTGCTCTCTCCGTTTCTCTTTCCTTCGCTTTCTCTCCCCCTCTCTCTCTCTCTCTCTCACTTTTTCTCTCATCACCTCACGGTTAAGTATAGCTCCTTACATTTTATATTTTTCTCTAACATATCTCTACGCTAACAACTTCTTACCTTTTCTTGCTCTCTATACATTATTCTCTCTTCCTCCAACAATTTTCCAGTTTGTACTGCTTCTCAATGTTAAAGGATGTTTCTTTCTCTCTCTCTTTTCCTTCAGCATCATCCTAGTATATTCTGAGAAGCTATATGAGAGACATCAGCTATCCTATAATTGGTGAGAATGCAGTTTGTAGTTTTTAACATATAAGGGGTCCAAATATTTCGCAGCGAGTCGGTAGTCCGTCCGGTTTGGTCAGTGACAGCTTACGCTTTGATTCTAGAAAATGGGAACTGCCAAGGATCCATTTAATTAAAAATGCCACCATAAGATCATGTTACTCTGTGAAAGCAGTTTAAAATTCAGTGGCTGCGATAATAAGTAGCATCCGAGCGACATCTTCATTTTAATTTTTCGTTCGACAACATGACTCGAAGCTCGGTCATGAATAACATAAATAAGTTATGAGGGCACATTTCCTGCAACGCATTCGTGCAGGGAACAGTTGACATGCTCGTTGAATAACATAGCGATTTGGGCCGGATTGGTCCGAGGTGCACCACGTGCCAAGATTACAGCCGCATGGTTCCTTTGACCTCTTCCTTTCCCCAGCACTCATCACTTTCAACTCTCATGTTTTCTCTATTTTCTCACTTTCTCTCTCCTCTCTCTTTCTCTCTCTCTCTTTCTCATTTTGTCTGTTTAGATTGCCCATCTTTTTTTTGTGTTCCTTTCTTCATTCCACCACCGCCACCGCCTCCACCACCACCACCATCTCCACTACCTTCACCCCCAACACCATCAACTTGCTACTTTCACTTTTGCATCGTAGTTTTCCTACCGTCTCCTCTTCTGTCCAAATTTTTCTCTTTTTCTTCCTATTCTTTCCTTTCCTACACTCTCCTTATCTCATCCCTCCCCACCCCCGCCGCCATCCGCCATTCCTCTCCTTCTCTTCCATATGTCTTTCTCTATATCTCTTTCCTTTCTTCTCTTTTCTTTTTTTCCATATATAAATATGCGAGTGAGTCTTTCTAATTATTTCACATAGTTTTCTTTGCTCCCCTCGCTCACACTCTTCACTCCCTCTCCTCCCTCATCAAAATGATTCTCTTTCTTTCACTCTAACATTTCCGGTTTCCCTTGCTTTCCCTCTTATTACTCCATTTCAGCGTTTGTTTCTTGAATTATTCAAGACCACAGTTCATTTCGCTGCCCGCCTGGACGACTGGAATAAAGAAGCCATAGAGACTTGCAATCGCTTATTCGCTCATTCCTTGCCGTTTATTCCTTTATTCTTTTCATCTAACTAAAAGTTTAAATAACGAGATCACTTAATGGGTGAGGGAGGCAGGAGAAAGCAAAACATTGGAGGTGAGAGAGATATATAGAGAGAGAGAAGTGACAAAGAAAGAGAAGGAAGAGAAAGACAGATAGCGAAAGATAGATAGAGAAAAAGAAAAGTAGAGAGTTTGACAGCGTAGTAGTGAGAGGAAAGCAGAGGATTTGGAAAGAGAGAGAGAGAGTAGATGGAAGGAAAAATAGAAACATATCTGATATAAAAGTAGAAAAAAAAAAACAAATGATGTATAGCGAGAGAAAAGCTGTGAAAGTTGTGAGGTGAAATATATTCATAGTCACAGAAGTATAGAGATTTCTGTCTAAATCTTTGAGAGATGTAAGCTTAGAAACAATAGACGATAATTGGAAACAGCAAGTGTTCGCTCTCTTTCAACGACATCTCCACTGAAACAACGGTGGTATAAGAGCTGAATATTTGTCTATTAGTATTTTATTCACTAGTAAAGCGTTGTAGACTTATTAGTCTTCTGTTATTCCATTCACAACGAGGATGTTTTATAGGAAGGAATCTTAAATATACCCCAATAGTTGACTGGTTCACTACATTAAGTACTCTGTAAAGATGATGAGAAAGCGCTTCTCAACGAGGTTTGAACTTAGAAAGTAATCAAGCACCTCGAGTATTTGTCTGGTACTCTATCGATTCTGCCATTCCAAAGTTAACCCACGCCCAGTATTCTTTGCTTGTATTTATAACATTGTGGTTTCAATTTTTGGCACGATGCCAGCAATTCTCGGTGGAGATCGTAAGTCGATCTGATCGATCCCAACGCTCACCTGGTACTTATTTTATCGATACCGAAAACATGAAAGACAAATCGACCTCGGTGGAATTTTTATTCATAACATAAAAACAAACTAAATGCGGCTAAGCATTTTCTATGGCTTGTTAACGATTCTGCTCGCCGACTTATTGGGTGACTGAAATATTAAACAAGCAAATAAATAAAACAGTGAACTACTATCGCCCAAATAAAGATTATGCATCTCTCAATTCGTCTTGAATATATCTCTGTCAATTTCTTGCATCTAATTATCTTTGCAACATTGTGGAAATGTTGTGTAAGCGAAATAAACTTCAATTAGCCTTGCCATGATAGCTTTAACCTTGAATATTATCAGATGATCAATTCAAGGACTTGTGTGTCGCTTCGTTTTACTTCCTTGTAGACTTTGTCATCGTTTACTATTTCACAGACACAGTATGAACTTGGAAATACATATATCATTATATTTATCTCACTGTTAGTACATAAAGTTAGAAGGAGGTGGGGCAGATTATAATGAATGACTGATTGCTGGTCTGCCGTGCTTCCATTAATAAGTTCAAATATTACAATGAACCAAGAAAAAGAAAGATACTCCAACATTTCTATTAAACTTGAACATAGACATTATTTACATTATTTTCATTTGACGAATAATTGTCCTCATCTTGTTTGTTGTTCACACAACGTTTCGGCTGATATACCCTCCAGCCTTCATCAGGTCTCTTGAGGAAATACCTTAGGAATGAGAAATACCGTAGGAATAAGAACCCCGGTTCGAAATTTCCCCAAGACACCTGATAAAAGCTGCAGGGTATATCAGTTGAAACGTTGTGTTAATAAAAAACAAGATGAGGACAAATATCCGTCAAATGTAAATAATGTTAATAATGTACATAATTCCTCATCTTGAAAGATATTTTCTTTGCTCCTTATTTTAAATAAAAATTACTTTCACAATATTGGTGTGGAAGTAAAATTTGGAATGGTGGTTGGAACTAAGAAAAGAGCGAGTCTACATTGTAAGCAGAAGGTAGAAGAGAAGGTGACGGCTGTACAGAATGAGCTGTGAAGTTTGAGTAAAGCTGGTATTCAAAATGAACAATAAAAACAAGTTTGTTTTACGATGAATTATGATTGGATCCGAACTATATTTTACGTCTGTAAATCACATAATTAACTAATCAAATGAACTTGTCCTATTCAAACATTTGTTAACGAAATTTGTTATTATCGTCTCTAAATAAAAAAAAAAACCATCTTTTAGCAAGTATTTGTCAAAATATGTATGTGTGTGACATGGGGGAATGTGGTGAAAAACAAAACATAACAGAAGCCTCTTTGCTAGTGTTTGTTTCCTAATTAGTTTCTGATCATTTTTAAAACAACATTTTGGTCAGTTTAATCTGCATTCGTTTTGGAAAATAAAACTAAGATAACTCATCTTTCTAGCATTTGAATCTGATATTTTTACTTCTGATCGATATTGTTCTTATTTTAAATATCTAAACACTATATTTAACTATCAAATTTGCAGGATTACTCATTTTTAGCATAAGTGGATTGGAGCAACGTGAAACGAAGTGTTTTACTCGAGGACACTACGCATCGCCCAGTCCAGGAATGGAACCCACAGTCTTACGATCATGAGTTCAACACCCCTAACCACTGAGCTATGCTTGCTACGTCGAACAGATTTAATTATGGTGAAGGTGGATATTAGTCGAGTACTTGATTTAGTTTTAAGGATCATGAATGCATCAAAAGTAAACAATAACCGAAATATGATTTGAACAGAGAAAAGCAACTCATTAAACTAATTAATTCAAAATGTTAATTCTTAATGCAACATATTGAGCTAACCTCTGCATACTATAACATCCACGTGAGTTCATTTAAATGAGAATCTATGTTGTCTCTCAACCAAAATTCAAATATATTTTAAAGTACACACTTGGGTTTTCAAAAGACAGGACATTTTTGATGATGTGATCCTTATTTAGCAATCTGAGAGAGGAGAGAAGACGAACGGTCATGGCTGTACACAATAGACCGTATATGTGTTAGACACGGTTGGCCGAGGGTTACTCGTTGATATTCAGATGAGATTTGTAATGACCTGATGTGACATTTAAACACATCTAGCTTCTTATCCTAAGTGTTTCTTAATACGAAATTCCTGCGCCAAACGCGCTGCGCCGTA
>NC_142935.1:98165237-98180237 GCF_046866305.1 Octopus bimaculoides
TTTTTGAGAGATTATTCACCATGAATGATGAATATATCAAAAAAAGATGAAAGCGGTAAATAAATAATTATCCGAAACCCTGACTAACTCCATTTTCTTAATATATATATATATATAAGATCTGTACACCACTTCAGATAATCTAAACACATCCATATATGAATACACACATACATATCTATCTTTATATATATATATATGTGTGTGTGTGTGTGTGTGTGTGTGTGTGTGTGTGTGTGTGTGTGTGTGTGTGTGTGTGTGTGCAAATTGCTCGCACTACAATGGCTTTTTCACGTTATTGCTTTCTCGAGTCACCCGAAAACGACCAAGTGTTGAAATGCTCGTCGGACAAACTATTTAATAAATAAACTAAATTATATTAACACGTGTATTTCCGAAAGTAACGAGAAAATTTAAAACAACTGTTTAAATGTTCAATTCCGTTGTTACTCTCACGAAAATAGTGTCCTCGATGGCTTTGTTGTGATGATCGTTAGACGGATGTGCTTCAGCTGAAGTTATTTTTAAAAAGTATACAATTTCTTTTTGAAAATTAAGTTTGAATGGAATAAATGTCTCGAAGCATTTGCTGATAGTGCTGCAGCTACGAAAGGGAAAACAACTTGATTTCGAGGCCAAACAAATCTGTAAACAAAATTCCGATCACTTTCACGCGTTGCATTATTCATTGAGAGGCTTTGATGGCTAGAAAAAGCTCTATATATCTGAATGCATTGTTACAACAGAGAGTTAAGATCATCTTCCTTAAACATCGTGTACTAAATAGTCACCTCTTCTCAAATTGAACAAGAATGCGTTGGATCTCAAATGAACAACGTCTGTTACGCCTATCAGAATTTAAGACCTTATCTCATAATATTCCTGCCGGGACAAAATTCAGGTTTGGATAATTGTTTCATAAAGATTCGTTATGGGAATTGTACTATTTGTCGGATGTTTATGGAAAATTTTATAATCTTAATATATCTCTACAAAAAAAGAACACCAATATCGTCTATGTAAATCTAAAATTCACGATTTTACAAAATAAATTCAAATATGGAAATTCAAAATAGAAAATGGTGGAATAGAAATGTTTTTATATAGAAATGGTTACATTTTTGATAATGCATTGAATATTGGATTTGATCAAGAAACTAATTATTGATTATTTGGAGAGTCTAGAAAGCAATTCCCAGAAATATTTTTTGCCAGAACTAAAGAAGAGCCAAATTGATTAGCTCTAACTCCATTCTTAGTGTAAATAGAAGAGAGTGTAAAATATCTATCGCTAAAAGTTCAGGAAGAACATATAGAAGATCCAAACGATACACCTTTTAACACTGAATATTCTACGAACAGTTTAAATATTTTATGACATGGAGTTTGTTTTGAATTTCTAATGTTGAAACAATTTCTTGTCACTGAATTTTAGCAAATCAGTATTTTCGGTGTTAACTGGAATTAAAACAAAACATTGAAATTACGTTGAGCCCAACAAGAACAAATATTAAATCAATATTTGATTTGTTGTGCAAAAAAAGAAATAAACACGTCCTTCTAACTGAGCTTATTTTTTTCACGTTTTAACAAATTTGTATTTAAACATTCTTTAATGTTAGTTTTTATTGTTTTTGAAGAACATGATGACGGCTGTGATGAATTTTGGCACATTTTCTGTAACGTTCTTTAACGATAATTTCGAATTTGATTTTTCTTTGAATAAAGGTTTATTCTGAGAATATTTTCTTTTCTGTGGAAGCACAATGGCCCAGTGGTTAGGGCAGCGGAATCACGGTTGTAGGATCGCGGTTTCGATTCCCAAACCGGACGTTGTGAGTATTTAATGAGCGAAAACACCTAAAGCTCCACGAGGCTCCGGCAGGGGGGGGGGGCGAACCCTGCTGTACTCTTTTACCACAACTTTCACTTTTTCTTCCTGTTTCTGTTGTACCAACGGGCCAAACTTGTCATACTCTGTGTCGCCACTGAATCTCCCCGAGAACTACATTCAGGGTACACGTGTCTGTGGAGTGCTCAGCCACTAGTAAATTCATTTCACGAGCCGAAACGTTGTGTTGACAACAAACAAGATGGGGACAAATATCCGTCAAATGTAAATAGTGTAAATAATGTACGTAATTCCTCATCTCTTAAATATAGAACGGGAACTGATATGTACATTAATGAGCTCAGCTGACCGTTGATTATTCTAATGCTAAAGGAAATTTTCAATCACCTATACCGTGTGTGAGTGTGTTCATTTACATGTATGTACATTAATCCATACAAATGTATGCATTTATATATGTACAAGCAAGATTTATACTTACATGTAAATACATATTTGTGTGAGCATATATATTCATAGGTATATATGTGTATATTCATTTGTCCTTATTTCTGTACGTAAATCTATGCATATATATATATATATATATAAATATATATATATATATATATATATATATATATATATATATATATATATATGCTCCTGTTATTTAGCAAGTGCTGTCTGAGAAAGGCTATACGATATTCGGAGGCTCACTTCACTGATCTCAAACCATCTCTACCTCCCTTATCTCTCCTTAAGTAGAACCTGTCGCGAAACGTTAAACTACCACCCTTTCCTTCCCTGAGCGTCTGCTAATATTTACATGTACCACGTCCTCGCGTTGTTGTTTTTTTTATTGTGTTTTTTTTTCGTTTTATTTGGTAGGGGGATTTACTATATATATATATATATATATATATATATATATATATATATATATATATATATATATATATATATATATATATATATATATATATATAAAAGATATTACAATATATTAGTAAATTAAAATATATTAAATACATTATGATACAGGTGGCCTGTTAGCAATTAAAACCTAAAGGCAAGTTAATAAAGAAGGGTACAAATTAGTGCCACGATTTGCTAGAAATATGAGTAAAAAACGACTCGAATAGCTATACAGCGATAACCTCATGAATTGACGTAAAGCATGTGAGAGTATATATATATATATATATATATATATATATATATATATATATATATATATATATATATATATATATATATATATATATATATATATATGTATGTATGTATGTATGTATGTATGTATATATACACATATGTAAATATATTTGTATGTTTGTATATACCTGTATTCGTTTGCGTTATTTATAAAGATCTGTCAAATAAAAACCACAAGTATTACATATTCATCCCGAAAGTAACATATAGCAGTCAAACATACACATTGCTGTCCAACTACACACACACACACACACACACACACACACACACACACACACACACACACAGTGTTGGAAACTGAGAGTTATATTGAGAGACATGAAGTAATAACAACAAACAGGTTCTCTCTTCTTCTTTTTTTCCTCTCTCTGTCTCTCTTTCTCTCTCTCTCTCTCTCTCTCTCTCTCTCTCTCTCTCTCTCTCTCTCTCTCTCTCTCTCTCTCTCTCTCTCTCTCTCTCTCTCTGAGCCTGATTCCGTGTGTAATGTATAATTTGAGGAGAATAGTTTTGCATACATGTGAATAAAAACTAAGAAATATACAAAAATTGAAATAACACCTCTGTTTTTTTTTCTTTATTGAAACGAATGAAGTGAAAATTGTAAATTTGATTCGGTTAGATCCAAAATTTATTGATTCAAGTGGAATTTCAAAAATGCTTATAGTAACAGTTTCTATGCGAATCAGCGAAAGGAATCCAGATTTTAGCGGCTTTTGCTCCGAATTTGCATTAAACATTCAAACGCTAATGAAAATGCATGTAACCATTACAAACACGTTTGCAAGAAGCTGAAGCGTTTTTTTTTTTTTCTACAAGGGGGATGCTATGGAATAAAGGGGACATGGTGTCTACTGATAGAAGCTTATGATCACTATATATTTTTCAAATAATGTTTAATTTACTGGCTTTCGAAAATTTGTTACGCCTATGTCTACACTATATAATCAAATCCCCAAAGCCAGACGCTGTGTATTAAAAGCATTTTTTTAAAGCCACCCCCCTTTTTACCTTTTATTTAGAAAGTATCATTTTAACATCGCTGTTTTGTATCAATCTAAACATTAAATTACGTATGTCTGATAAGTGCAAATCAAAATGGCCGAGTTGTAGACACAAATTGTAAATGGATTTATTATTTGTTAAATAAGAATAAAATAAACAATGACATAATTCAAATGTCTTATACACTCATACACTCACAATTTGACACGTATATACGCTGATATTATATACATTTCTAACTTTGACACAATGACATACATTTGTATTAAAAGGATACAGTTGAGTTTATTGGCGCCTTGAAATAAGGGATTAAGTCAACTCCAGTAGAATTTGAACGAATTATGTCTTAACGTATGTTGGTCATATTAAGCTTACTATAACTGTGAGCAACAAGCGGAGCTTAACAAACGCGGTAGAGCGTCGAACAAATGTAATTTTTTTATTTGATTACAGCCTTTTACGTTCTTCGTTCCAGCCCTACCAAATTAAACTTTCACTTCCATCTTCAGAGTTACATAAAAAAAAAAAAATTAGTAGATAAACGTAGTTGGCTGGGTATTGTTGAATAAAACTCCAACGTAGCGGCCGCAGCCCATTCACCGAAGAGTATAAAAGAATTTTAAAATGGTGAAGAGTGAGAAAAGGTAAAGCACGGGTGTATATTACCTTCGTGATCAACTTCCCTGCCTGCTCAGTTTGGAATGCTTCTGTAACATTCTAGAGGAGTAAATGTTGCTAGCCCCTACGTGAGCTCCCTTAGTTCTGGGGAGAAATGGGATGCTATAAGCAGTCCCACAGAACCCACTCTTAGTATAGCTTAGCCAATTCCGATAGAAAGAAAGAATGCAAGATTCTTTTCTACTTTTCTACTCAATGCCGAACATTTTGGGGAAGGGGAAGGGGGCAGTCGATTAGATTGACCCCAGTACACAACTGGTACTTAATTTATCGACCCCGAAAGGCAAAGTCGGCGGAATTTGAACTCAGAACGTAAAGACAGACGAAATACTGCTAAGCATTTCGCCCGGCGTGCTAACCACTCTGCCAGCTCGCCGCCTTAGAAAGAATGCAAGATTGAAAAACTGACCCCATTATACTAAATTGATATTAATTTATCAACCTCAAAATGTTGAAAGGAAAACTTGATCTCTGTGAGATTTCAACTCACAACACAAATAAACATCGAAGTATTTGTCCGACGCTCGAGCGACATATTCATGGGTTCAATAAAAAATAATACAGTATATAAACATCCCAAGGCGGTGAAATGGCAGAGACGTTAGCATGCCGGGCGAAATGCTTAGCAGTATTTCCTCTGTCTTTACGTTCTGAGTTCAAACTCCGCCGAGGTCGACTTTGCCTTTCATCCTTTCAGGTCGATAAATTAAGTACCAGTTACGCACTGAAGTCGATGTAATCGACTTAATCCCTTTGTCTGTCCTTGTTTGTCCCCTCTATGTTTAGCCCCTTGTGGGCAATAAAGAAACATTAGCACGCCGGGCGAAATGCTTAGAGGTATTTCGTCTGTCTTTACGTTCTGAGTTCAAACTCCGCCGAGGTCGACTTTGTCTTTCATCCTTTCGGGGTCGATAAATTAAGTACCAGATGCGTACTGGAGTCGATCTAACCAACTGGTCCCCTCCCATCAAAAAAATTTGGGGCCTTGTGCCAAGAGTAGAAAAGAGTATATAGACATCGCTCCCACATCCAGAACCTTTCATTTGTCAAACTGATTCCATATTCGAAACGATTGTGTTTACACTTAAAGTAATTGCAGTGAATAGTAAGTATTCATTTACATCCGTTTCCCTTTTGAATATAATCTTTGCTTGGTGGAATTTCTGTTTTATTCATTCAGCGTCCATAAGACAAGTAACAAGCAATGTTTGTGGCAATTGAACCTACTCTGCGCTTCTTTAAAATATTTTGACTTAGTAGTGTTTATGTTAGAAAATATATTTTTTCGATGCATTAAATATTTAATCAAAATTATTTATGGTAATGTGGAGGCACATGGCCTAGTGGATAGCGCGGCGGGCTCGTGTTCAACAGATCGCGGTTTCGACACCTCTGCCAAGCGATGTTTGTGTTTATCAGCGAAACATCTAAGCTCCACGCAACTCCAGCAGAAAGTAACGGCGAACTTCTGCTGACTCTTTTGCCACAACTTTCTTTCACTCTTTCCTCCAGCATCTAGCGGCTCATCTGCGACGGACCGGTGTCCCGTCCAGGTGGGGAACCTATAGACGAATGAAACCGAGAAAACGTCCCCTATGGACTAGACATGGCTCAAGGAGGAACAAACAACATTTATAGCAATGAGATTTTAAAATCATCTTTCATTGCAGAGTTTCACATTTCTAGACACTCGTACGATCATTTTCATTTTTAGGCTCTGAGTTCAAATTCCACCGAGGTCGACTTTGCCTTTCGTCCTTTCGGGGTCGGTAAAATAAGTACTAGTTGAATCGACTTGTTCCTCGCCTCCTCAAAATTGCTGGCTTTGTGCCAAAATTTGAAACAATTATTGTAATTGATTTCCTACAGTAACGCAATGCCGGCAATTTGTGGGTGATAGTATTGTCAATCATATCAGCACCATTAGATAACTGGTACCTACTTTATCGATTCCACTAGAAAATGAATTCTAAATGAATTCGGAAGAAAGAGTTAAGCTTCTAGCAGCACCAACACCACCACCTCCATTATAATAATGTAGTTTTCCAACAGCGACACAGAGTCAATGTGGGAAGGAGAAAATACTGTTGATAAAATTGTTCCACTTAATTTATTAGACTTTCGAAATTAAAAAGGAATTGGCATAGAAAGGGAGGTAACTAAATAAATTACTTTATATTTTCCGGAACCAAAACACTTTGATGTATACAGATCAAAATATTCTGGTATTTAACGATCAAAGTACTTTAATGCATTAATGATCACATGTTTCGATGCTTACTGCAAAAATGTGTCGCAGTAAATCGCTGATGGAAGTATTTTCAGAAGGTTGCGCATCGGGAGAAGGAAAAGGCGAAATGTATTAAGAGACTTTTCCTATAAAGGAAACCTACGCAGACACCTGGTTTTCTATTGATATTTATGTAATTGTTGATGTTTTACTGTGAATGTCTGTTTATTGTTTATCGAAACTCTTTCTGAGACAATTGAGTCTGCAACAGAAGGATTGAGAGAAGTGCTTCGTTCGGAGCATAGGGAATGATACACGGCAAGAGTATTAGGTTGAAGATAAATGGTCCGACTAGAGTGGATTTGAAGGGTTTATTAGGTAGGAAGGGCTGAAATGAAGAAGTCTATAAAGTACCGATAGAAAAGTCGATGAAAGCAAACTACATCATTGTCAGTAACTATGTAGAATCAGAATCAGTCTTAGTGATTTACGAAACCTGAACCGCCAACACCGACTCACAACCGGGGTTGATGTGCTTACGTCCTCGTAACTTAGCGGTTCGGCAAAAGACACAGAAAGAATAAGTACTAGGCTTTAAAAATACGTCCTGCTGGTGCTCCAGCATGGTCATATTCAAATAACCGAGACAAGTAAATGAATAAATAAACAACTTCAAAGTAAGATTGGTTTCAAATGTTGGCACAAGGCCAGTGATTTCGGGGGCGAGGGTAAGATTGTTACATCGAACACAATGTGCAACCCCGAAAGGATAAGTCAACTCGGCTGGTATTTGAACTCAGAACGTACAGTCTGAAAAAATGCCGCCAAGCATTTTTCCCGGTGTGGTAATGATCCTGCCAGCTCACCATCTTTACTTCAAAGTAAGATTGAAAGCACTTCATGTCTTCCTGTAAACTACTTACTCCTCGGTGTTAGCCATACAATTAAAATAAACCTGTCGGTTTTATTTAAACTTGTTACAAAAAAACATAGAAAAAAGTAAGCCAGTATTATTAAGCCAGCGAATTTCAGCCTATTAAGGGTGTATCTTGCTTGAGAATGTTGGAAGATATTCAGTTGTAGAATAAAGCTCGTTAAGACATTGGTGTCTAGGGAAGAGTTTTAATTAAAATTGATTAAATGATGTATCTAGAGAATTGTCTTAATCATAGTATATGGAAGGGACGATTGAAGCAACTCTATGTACAATAATTTCGCTTTCAGCAAGCAAATCGCAATTAATTGGAAGGAAAAGAAAGAAGATAAAAATGTCTAAATATAGATAGATTATGACAAATTTATAAAGAAAATTAAATGGAAACAAAATAAAAAGAAATGTATGGAAGTGTATTAGTCGTATTTTTCGGAATGTTTCTCTGCTGTCATTTAATAGGTGAGAACTATCTATAAAAAAGAATGGAGATAAATTTTCACACTTGGAAATTAGATATTTCTATTTAAAACACAGTAGAAGTGAAAGACGTTTCCAAGTAACAATTTAAAGGGTTGGACGCAATAACAAGAACAACAAAAGTGTAAATGTTGGAATGAGTCACTTTAGGATGAATAGATTCTGTATTTCTAAGTAAAGGGTTATTGGTTCGAATACGATCACTGTCAAAGTGGCGATTCGTCGGTGAGGACACTTAATCACACAATCAATTGCAATTATTTTAGACACATGCATACATTCGGGAATCGCTCATGAACTAAAGGCATTTGAAGAAATGTGCAATTAACGAGTTGTTAATTAGCCGGCTGTCCTGGGTTCAAATCTCCTGCGAATATAAAATGATGATGCACAGGCTGAGTTGATGTATCAAAGCAACTTTGGTAATGATGCCCAACAATTTTTGGTCTCAGTTTTTTTGGCACAAGGTCAACAATTTCGGAGGAGGAATAATTCGATTACATTAATCCCAGTGACAAACTGGTGCTTATTTTATCGACACCGAAAGGATGAAATGTAAAGTCGAGCACGGTAGAATACCAATCTGGAATAATATCAATGAAATATACCGTGTCGTAGAATTCGTCTTTATGCAGTGAGGGATATATAAAAGAAGGAATGGTTCTGATGGTTATTGTGTCAATGAAAGACAGGGTTCATGTAAATTCTGATCATTTGCGAAAACAATCAACTGTCATGCAGTTCTGTTATGCTCAACAGTAATAATTTACAGCGAAATGAACAGAATCTTTTTACAGTAGTAACCAGTTTTTGGTATTAAAAAAATGCTGCACCAATTGCATAAGGAAAACCTTTAGATTTAAAAGTCGTAAACAGATGCCTTATGTGTTTGCTTCGTTTTGAATGAAATTCTTTTCCCCTTAACTCTTTTTCCAATTCCTAGCATACTCCCAGTTCATTTACTTTGCATTGCTAACTTCTGATCTTCTTAGACCACATCTCTTTCTAATGAGGACTTCGGTCTTCCCTTTCTCCAGTTCCCTTGCTTGCGTTTTCTTAATACTATACTTCCAATTTCGATTATTTTCTCATTCACTTTTCTACTCAGACGAACCACAATGGCTAGAAACGTTTTACTCTCCTAACAATAAATACCCTTCTCGAACACTAATATAAACGTTTCTCCGTTTCAGATTTTACACTGCAATATCTGACCAATGTGGACAATTTTGACTTTAATACTGAATGTCAGCTAAAATACTTATATCTACTACCTTGGAATTAATTGTGAGAGAAGGAATTGTTCGTTATTTACATTTGACGGATATTTGTCCTCATCTTGTTTGTTGTTAACACGTTTCGGCTGATATACCCTCCAGCCTTCTTCAAGAGTCTTCGGGGAATTTCGATCCTGGGTTCTCATTCCTAAGATATTTTTCGATGTTATTATTATTCAGGTCACTGCCATTGACCAGTGTTTCCTTTTTCTCCCTGTATGAGCATTTAAACTTAACTGTTAATGGTCACGGCATTAAGTATGCTAACTGGCTTTGTTTTCCACGCTGAATAATTTCTCACAAGAAGTTATTATCGAAATTATATTTTCACATCAGTTTGAGTAATTTTCATATCATTTATTTAATGATTCTTTCATCACTAATGAAGCAAATACGTCGAAGGCCATGTTTCGCTAACGATGTTTAAGATCGGATATCCAGAATTGTCTCCCCTCGACTACCATAATAATTTTTAAATATTCCTTATTCATTAACACAGTGTTTCCCCATACATAAATTAATGTAATTGCTTAATGCTCCCCGTATTAATTTATTAACATTAACTTCTGTTTTTATGCCTATCACATTTCTAATTAAGTTTTCTAATTTCTACTCTAAAGTATTTATATAAAGTATACTTCATGCACGGTACGTTGCTGTTATTATGGAATAGTTCACCATAGTAACCACATTTCTCTTGTGTCTATCTTTTTCAGCGATTCTAGCAGATGTTGCAACTGTATTCAGTATTACATTTACATCTGTTGTAATATAAGTCATTTCAAGTTAGATCTTAACAGACATCTTTAGAAGGAAAACGCGTGAAAAAAAAAAATCTTGCGTTCTGGTTGTGGGATGGAATATGACAACAATGAATTGTATCGAAGGCGACAAAAAAACTTGGGATGGTCATCTGAAATGGAAGCGAGTAGTTGAACAGATGCTAACTAATAGAACTAAATCCATCAATCAAGAAGAAATAAATGCTTGTTAAAAATGATTTCAGATGAGAATAAAACACTTTATTGAACAGTTTTGAGGCCATGACTTCTTTTTGCTCTTCCTCCTCCTCTTCTTCCCATTCCATTTATATTACACAACATACGTTCTCTTCCTTTCTCTCGTATCCTCTCCTTCATTAACTTTATTATTCTCCTCTATTCCATTCGGATTTTAGTTTCGTTTTTCTTTTTATTATTTTCATTTTTAGTTTTGTCTCCCTCATTTTTCGAAAGTATCCCCCCCCCCCACTATGTGTCTTCCGCCTAACAGACGTTTCTCTTCGACTCTATTATCACTTTCTAGCGGTCACTGCCAGTACTTCTAGCAACGATTTAAAATAGATTTGCAAACAAAAACAATTCGGGACAATTTTTTTTTCTTTTGTAAAAGATTGAACAAAAACAAACGTCTACATTTTTTTATATATATTTTCAATTATTTTCATTTGTTGTATTTATTTATTGTTTGGTTTCACTGTTTAGACGCTGCATACAAATCCCATTTAGAGTGGCATTGTTATAGCGGGAATCACATCATATTGGATTATCGACAAGGTCATCGCAATGATTACCTGTGAAACAATACCAACTCTATGCTATTTATTAGTTTTCCATGAGACGTCAGAACAGGTCGATGTTTCTGCTGAAATCCCTCTTGTTTGTTTTCTTTTTTTTTCTTATATATATTTTCATGGTTTTCTTTTTATTTTTATTTTCGTGGATTCTACTCGACGTACCGCTCGCTTTTCACAACGCAACAACACAAATGACTTCTATTGGCAGACGCGTTGATAAAAGGATTATGGTCTCTAAATAAACTCTTCCGAAATATAAAGAAAATACAGCAACACTAATTTGAAACATAAAAAAGCAATACATTCTTTTTCATTATGACCCCCCCCCCCCCCACTCCTCACTTTTGCTACGATCCAAAGTCTTTTCTCTTTGCTCACTTTCATATTTCTCTTTTCTAATCTACGCACTCATTCGATGAGTTGATATTTTCCCTCCTATCGCTTTACTAGCAGTTTGATTTATTTCCATCTTCTTCGGCTTCCTCTCATTATTCTTCATATGAAATACAACAAAATAACCTTGGCAACGTGTCACTGATCTGAAAAGGGTCAGAGCTTGTCACCTTATTTAAAGTCTTTTATATTTTTGTATTCTTAAGGCATTTGGCAGATAAAATATTTAGCGGGACGAATTTATGTCGATACTGAAAATGGCGTAAAACAAACAGATTCGGCGTCACAGTGATAGGTTTCAGACACAGTTACCAGTGACAATTACGTTACTATTTAGAAGGAGAAAGAGAGCGGTGTTCATAACCTCTGCGGTTTCTTCTTGGTAGGGGAAATCGATGTGACTGATATTCAGTCTTTCGATACCCGTATGAAGCCTGCAATTTAGAGGAAATGTTTAGTGTGATGAGAATATATGGAGAGGGGAGTATATTGGTTAGACTTACTATTTTAGAAGAGTACAAACAGTTATGATTATGATAAAGTAAACAAGTAAATAAGAATAACACATCGTTAGTTTTTGAACGTTGTGTTAATAACAAACAAGATGGGGACAAATATCCGTCAAACGTAAATAATTTAAATAGTCCAAAGAAATTTGTTCATAAAACCAGACTTCATACAATGGATTTAGTTTTGTATATCGGTAGATTTGTATTCTGGCTTCAACTTGAAAATTGAGAAGTTTTCAATCGTGTTTGAATCACAAAACAAACGAATCAGGTCAAACAGGAACCTAAAATATTTGAGAAAGCCTTTGCATTTATGATACTTGCAGAATTAATTCCCTATCATACCTAAATTTTGGGTGCCATATTGACGATAAATCAAGTCCTCGAAAGAAGACTTCGTCAGAATTGTTTAAAACGTATCACAAACATCAGGCGGAGAGTTTTACACCTGACCAGAAGCTCTAAAAGAAGCTGGCTGCCTTGGTATGGAAGTTCACTTGATCAAATATCATATGTAATAGGTTAGCAATGTCGTCTGTTTTTTATCATTTCAAGTTTGCAAAGCAAATTATTTATTGGGAATTGGTTTTCAAGAAACGCCCCCGGCTAGATTGTAAAAAGTAAACTTAAGTCGTTCGCATCGTTTACATAAAATTGGGGTCATTTTTAATGAACTTCTCGACAAATTTCCGTGCACCAACTGAAAGAAAATACGAAGTCGGCATCAGGCAGTCACATAAGAGTTCATAGAAGGGAAGTTAACATACTTAATACAGGCAAACCATTATAGGACAATATGCTTACGCATGAAACATAGTTGACGGTAATTACACACACGTACACACACACATTTATATATACATATATATGGTCGCACACACATATAAATACATAAGCATATATGTGTGTGTATGCGTGCATGCGTACGTGTGTGTGTATGTATTGCATATACTGTACAAACTCAATATTTTTTCCTTCCACATCCATTCATAGAAATAAACGTTTGAATATATACATACATGCATATATATATATGTATATGTGTGTGCGCGCGCACAAACGCACACACAAACACACAGAGATAGTGATACACACATACACACAGACATTTATACATGCATGCGTACACACAACTACTTTACACACACAGATACAAACACATGCATGCACACCTATACACAACTACAGACATATATGCAAACATGCTCTCTCTCTCTCTCTCTCTCTCAGTCATTCTCTCTCTCTCTCTCTCTCTCTCTCTCTCTCTCTCTCTCTTTCTTTCTCTCGTCAACGGACACCGTCCATTTTTGTGATTAAAGCCGAAGCATTAAATTCGATATAATTACTAAAACTTCGTTCTTTCCAATGGAAATCGTTAAGTAAAAATCTCTCCTAAAAAGCCCAAGAATCTCGAAGCGGTTCTTTCTATAAGCAACGATATAAATAGTGTATGGAAAGAAATCTGAGGTGGTTGGCTTTGTAAAACATTCCGCGCCACTACAGTTCTTAAATGTCGCGAACCTAATGTAATGTGACAAACGTATGTGACATTCATTATCATAGAAGGAAATGTTGCAGAAAATTACTATTTTAGAGAAATGGATGTTGTTATAAAGAGGCAAAATGAGAATCAGATCTTTTGCAAACGTCGAATTTTCCTTCAATGCATTCTGATCCTTATGTTGCAAAACATATCTGTGTGTGTGTTTGTGTACACATACACGTATGTATGTATGTATGTGTAGGAGAGTAAGTACGTGCGTATGTATATATTTATGTATACATGTGTGTATGTGCGTGTGTGAGTCTGCATGCGTGTATGCGTGTATGCGTGCACGTCTGTAATGTGTGTGCGTATTTAAACGCTATGGGTTTTATCAGTTTTCATCGAACCTTCTTTCATAGAAAGCGACAAGTTTATAATTGAACGACCTCACGATTTCTCTCGCCCAACCCCCGCCCCGACAAATACTTGAGTTGAAATCGATAGTGGAGTGGAATAGTGAACTGTCTGGGTAGAATATCCGAATACCTCCTTCCAACGAACGTCCTGTGAGTTTATATGTGTATGTATATATATATATATATATATATATATAGAGAGAGAGAGAGAGAGAGAGAGAGAGAGAGAGAGTGAGACTGAGAGACATACATACATACATACATACATACGTACACACATACAGCGAAGGACACGAAGTGAAAAACAATGAAAGAGACGTACAAGCTGTCAATAAACGAATATATATATATATAGACACACACAGATATATATATATATATATATATATATTCATTTGTGTATATATATTCACGTGTGTGAAGTATGTTGGTACACATATATGAGGTAGTGCACGTGGACAAAAGCATATCGACATGAGATATATATGTTTACATATTTATATTTATGGATCTTCTACTTACGCATGTGTTTGTCTTTGTGTGCGTGTGTGTGTGTGTGCGCGCTCGATTGTGTATGTGTGATGCCCGTGTATTAATTAATAACCAACAAACAACATCCAGTCCGACATATACACAACATTCTACCGAAAACGGAGTCAGGTACACAATATATAAATATATAAATATATAAATATACATACGTCCGTCTAAATTTCCTTTGTGATACAGATATATACGCATACAGGAATACGCAGAAAATTACGTAATAGAATGAAAAATGCCGTAGTTCAATGAAAAATGCGAGCGCAGAGCCGTAGAATATTCTTAAGTATTCTTCTATATTCTAGGCACAAGGGCCGAAATTTGGTGGGAGGGGGCCAGTCGATTCGATCATCTCTAGTACGCCGAAAGGCAAAGTCGACATCGATAAAATTTGAAATCAGAACGTAAAGACAGACGAAATACCCGG
>NC_142935.1:98185237-98200237 GCF_046866305.1 Octopus bimaculoides
TGTGTATTCCTTTTGCCATCATCAATGGATATGACAGACAGGTTGTTTAGCCACTACATTCTTCTACTGCCTTGAGATGAAAATAGCTGTCAAAGAGAAGAAATATCTCGGGAACATTGGCCCCATCCCCACCCCCACCCAACCTTCTTGTTCTCACAGTACACCACTCATTGTTCTGAAAATCTATTAACCACAAATTTCTTATTGCCGTCACCAGAGAACAAAACAGATAGCTGTGGAGGTCATAAAGGTGCTCGTGGTGCAAAAGCTGAAGGAACTCGGAGAGGAGTATCCCTTATGGGCGGGAGGCACCGACATGACATACGCTTTATGCTTGAGTGAGGCGTGGGTAATGTGGGGTACGGGGTCAGAAGCAATACTGAATTTGAAGATGTTGACGACGCGGACTACGGGTAAGAGGTAGGAAAGCCGCGTCATTGTAAGATGGTAAGAGTTTTGAAACCGCCTTCTGTTTATTCTAAAAAGAACATTGTTTTCGGGAAACCAGGCTGTCGGCGGGCGCCGCTCGTTTCCCTCATTCATATTTCTATATTCATTTCATCCCATTAATGTAATTGTCCAGGTCGCAGTTACTCTATGTCATGCCCTTGTGGCAAATTGTATGAAATAAAGTAGCTTGCTTACCAACCACATGGTTCCGGGTTCACCTTAGGTAAGTGTCTTCCACTATAGCCTGGGACTGATGAAAGCCTTATAAGGGGTATTCGTAGATGGAAACAGAAAGAAGCCCGTCGTATATATATATGTATATATATATATATATATATATATATATATATATATATATATATATATATATATATATATATATATATATATATATGTATATATATATATATATATATACACACACACACACAGACATGTATGTATATATGTGTCTGTGCTTGTCCCTTCACAATCTCTTGACAACCGATATTGAAGATAGATAAATAGACAGGCAGACAGATAGGTAGATAGTGAGATGGATAGATAGAAAGACAGACAGACAGATAGATAGATAGATAGATAGATAGATAGATAGAAGGACAGACAGCTAGATAGACAGACAGACACTCAGACAGATAAATAGACAGTTAGACAGTTTTCGTGAAGAATTACCTAGCAGTTTCTTGTTTCCTTCCAAAATAAATTTGCCAGACATAAACACACACATATAACTAGAGAGAGGGGGGAGGGAGAGAGATAGAGTGCGTGGGTGTGCGAGCGGGCGTGTATGCATGTACGCGTGAGTGTGCGCGTGTGTGTGTGTACATTGTGTTTGGGTGTGTCTGTGTCCTGCGTATTGTGTGCATCTATACAGCCATAAAATTCTCTAGTACAATATATTCAATTTCTGTTTCACTTTATGATTATTTGCTGTCTTTATTCATGAGATATAAATACATACATACATACATACATACATATATATATGTATATATATATATATATATATATATATATATATATATATATATACGATATACACATACTCGCGTATACACGCGCACGCACGTACACACACACACACACACACACACACACACACACACTGTCAACAGTTGTCTGCTGTTCAGTAGTGAGCTGCGGTCGAGACGATCGTTTGGAAACATGAATTACAGAGCAAACAAAAGACAAACGTATATTACTTCCGGCAGATTATGAATAGGTCACGTGACAGCCGACGTCCGTTTTCTTTTGTTATTGTTGTTTTTTTTTTCCAATTTAATACACACACACTCGTACACATAAATACTCGGTGACACACTCAGAGACATATATATACTATAGCGAGCTGACGAGATGATCAAAGTGACTCCATCTACAAGATATAAATATCTGAGTAGAAACAACTTCACACGTCATCCCGCCAGAGTAGTTGGCATAACCACGGCCTTTGGTTATTGTTGTTTTTGCTTAGTTCCAGGTCAAATTGATCCGACAATGTTCTGATCAAACTCTCTCTTTTTCTTTTACGGTATGAATTCATATGAATAGCTAATCTAAATCATGTTTTTCATCGCTTATTTATGTGCAATTTGGCAAGTAATTCTAGCAGTGAAGTAGGTCATATGCCACGGAAACATCCCTGTTCGTTGCTTCGATTAATACCAGTCGAATAGTGGGGTCTTTTAAATTGACTTCGATCTACGCCAGTGCTTCCCAACATTTTTACAGTCGTTCCCAACCCTTTTATTTAAATAAGTTTTTTCCACAGACTCCTTTTGATATACTAAACCTTATATATATATATATATATATATATATATATATATATATATATATATATATATATATATATATATATATATATATATATATATAATTGTTGAAGAGGACAACAAACTTTAAGGCAAGGCAAACATCCCAAGTCATATACATTATTAATTATTATTGAAAAAATATTCAAAATCTTACAGGTGTTTGTGGGATATCCTATAGTATGGATATTCTGTCATCGGAATATTTATAATATCAGGACTTTAACCCACCTGATATATAAATTGTTTATATTATTTGATCAAAACAATGCAAGTTATAAAAGTAGTAATTGTGGATGGTTTTTACCTGGGATTTCAATATTTCAAGGTTAGGAATCATTGCAAAAAAGGCGTTGTTAGCAGGCTAAATATTATAGCAAAAACTATTATAATAATTACATTGATCAATACATTGTAAATGAAAATGGATGGAAAGAAACTGTGCAGATGACAAGCATCCATACATTGATAAGGACTACATGTTTTCATAAACACATGTCGACACTCGCATGCACCATGCATGTGTGAGTGTCTGTCAGCGTGCGGTGGGAAACCTGCGTAAAATTACACAGCAATGTTCACATCCGATTGTGTCCTGTTCCCTTCCGCTGATGAACACATCACATTTAATATTCTATAAGAATGTTATAAATCAGACGAACGCATCCTAGCTCATAATCATTGAGTAAAATCCTCGGTGATGATGCTCCAGTATGGTAGCACTGCAGGGACATAGACTAGCAGCAGAATAAACGGATTTAGCAAATCACAAGTTGGATATGGTACATAATGTAGCTCAATTTATTGTTTCTACATTTTTTCAGTTTATATAAAGTCAGATTCGATGTGTACAGCTTGTACATACTTTCACAGCGTATAATACTGCAATTTAGTTAAAGATGGCTTAACAGAACCACATTTTGCTTCTTAACCATTCTTTATTTCAATCCCCCACTTTCTCTCTCTCTCTCTCTCTCTCTCTCTCTCTCTCTCTCTCTCTCTATCTCTCTCTCTATCTCTCTCTCTCTCTCTCTCTCTCTCTCTCACACACACACACACACACATACACATATTCCAGTTTCCTCTTTTCGCTTTCCATTTAGTTGTTTTGACATTTCAGCTCAAAGGAATCATTACAAGTCATTTCTTTCCTTCTCGTTATAATATTAGAATCTTCCACCCTCCACCCGCCACCACATCATAAGTGGCCTCTCTATCCTCGCTCGCCCCCTCTCACACTCTTGCTGACCATATGTATGAACTGCTCCTCTCATTACATCCTCATCTCACTCTCTCCTTGGCTCTTCCTCTGTCTTACTTAACGACCTCAGACACTAACGCATTCATCCCAACTTATTACATATGATATTCAACGAATAACAACCAAGGAATACTCTTTCCTATTATTCTTTGTTTTCTCTTCTGTCCAATATGTTAGCCATGCTATGACACATCCATTTCAGGTAGGATACATCATGTAATTCGATAGTTTATTACATACGTGTGCGTTTGTGTGTCTATGTGCGTGCGCGTGTGTTTGTATGAGTGTGTTTGTGCGTTTGTGTGTATGTCTGTGTGTGGCTGTGTGTGCCTGTGGAATTTCCACGCTACCATAGGTTTCATACTTAACGTCACAATTATCAAGCTTTCCACATAAAAATACCTGAAATCCATTTCTGTTTTGAAACATGACTATGAGAGGGCACAAGCAACTTAAAGGGGTTTCAAATGGTGTTTGTGGTATGGAGTAAGGTATAAGGGGGTAAACTCATATAGGGACGTCTTTAGTTCTTATTTGCCTTGAGTTGGACTTAATTCTTAGAAAGTAGTGAGATTATATATACATGCACACACAAACACACATAGATTCATGTATGTTTGAATGTATGCATGTTTTTAATCATTCGAGTTCTTATACATATATTGGAAAAAAAAACGTTTTAACTGAGGAAAGTTCACGTAATGGATTCATGTATTACGCAAACTGAAACGTACGTATTAAATGACTTCAAAATATCACTATTTAGTTTGACTCCATCTCTACAACTTGTGTGTGTGTGTGCATATGTGTGCGGCTCCGACTATTATTATTATTATTATTAGTAGTAGTAGTAGTAGTAGTAGTAGTAGTAGTAGTAGTAGTAGTAGTAGTAGTAGTAGTAGTGGTGGTGGTGGTGGTGGTAGTGGTGGTGGTGGTGGTGGTGGTGGTGGTGGTGGTGGTGGAGTGGTAGTAGTAGTAGTAGTAGTAGTAGTAGTAGTAATAGTGGTGGTGGTGGTGGTGGTGGTGGTGGTAGTAGTAGTAGTAGTCCGAAATAGCGGATGTAAGGAGAGGAGCAGTCAAAACAGTGAACAAAAGTGTGTGAGTGAGCGAAAGAGATAGCATAGAGGCAGCTGAAGAGATAAGGGTGGTGGATTTCTGGTACATGCACAACAGTCTGTGATTAGCTGAGGAAGTCTGATTTAAACCTGCTTCGAAGCCTGTTTTGGGACAACACTGAAGCATTCCACGGTGTTTAGATTACAGGGTTTTCTTTTTTGTTCCTCATCAAAGCACTTGTTAGTAATGCTAAGAAATTTATTCTCTTTCTGGGTGTAATAACCATTAGGTTAATCTAATTTCATTTATTTTTACGTATGACTAAGATCATTACATAATCAATATATTGATAAATTAGAGTGTTCATACAGCCAGATTACGTTTTATAAAATTCGTTACAAAATTCATTGTCAAGAAGACATGAAATATTATAATCACCCAGTTGGTCTCATTGTCTTATTTTCCATTAGCGCTAAAATAGACCTAGAACAGACACTTAGTTATTGAGATTTATTTCATTAGACTTGCTTACAGTCTAATGAAACAAATAATTCTCGGTCTCTGGGAAGAACAGTAGTAAAGCCCTTAAGGTAGTATCAAAGACTGCGGAGAGATGTTCCAGCAGAATCTGGTCTAGGAGAAACATAAACGACTGCCATGCAAAAAGAGAATAAAATGAAAGAGCGATATGGTGTTTTTGGTGATGAGGTGAAGCAAACGAGTCTGAAAGTAGGTTGAGTATAATAGAGGTTGTAAAAATACAAACAGTTTCGAGAAGGCGGTTGGACGAACAACACGGATTCTCTGTGAATTTTACATTATACGTTGACCATCAATGTTGAATTCAAAGAGCATCCACTCAGATAATATTCTTGTCCCTTAGAAAACAGAATAACAAATAATTTTTGGATATCATTTAACAATTGTTGTTTCATTTAATATATTGAATCATGGTTTCCATTGATTGACTGACTGATTGGTTACAGAACTTACGTGAAGATCGATTCTCAAAGTCTCAGGACGCAAAATGCATGACTTCGGTTATTGAGTACTTCTGATATTGTTATCTGGGAGCTGCACCACCGAACGAAACTAACTTAAAATTGGAGCCAACAAGAGATCTTCAATCTTTATTTTTTTTTTTTTTTTCTGCAAGGTTTAGCAATTTCATCTCCTTCAAAAGCCTTAAATAATTAAGAAATTCTTGATTCATAAGGTATTAACCAAATCAAAATACAGGGCTGGAATGTTTTTGGCCATAAGTCTATAATATCAAGCTGAATTGTGTCTTAGCAACTACATTTTTACAACTACGTTGACTGTACCATTACGTGTTCATTATATTATCCATAAGAACCGGGTAATGGTGGTGTGGTGGTGGTGGTGGTGGTTTTGGTGGCGGCGGTGATGTAACTAGAACTGTGAACGTTTTGGCTGATAGGTGTCACCCTTATGAGACATAAAGCTGCAACAATCTTTCAGCTATTAAATGTTCTATTAACCTTTATATTCTACTATTGATCTCGCTATCAATATCTAATGACGTTGCTGCCTTCTATTTTGCTATTCTAATATACTGACAGTCGTAACTAATGGTTTTGTTATCTTACTGTCTTCTGTAATTGATCTTTTTCTTACTAATTATTGAACCAATTTTACTATCTATAATGATGTTGCTATATCTGTTGCCATCTCTATACTTGTGCCATAAATATTCATGTGTCTACCATCACAAGGGGTGGATGGTATTGCTGGCCTAAAGGTTACAAGTAATCTTTTTAGTTTACAAAACAAGACGGACTCGTTGTTGAAGTTATTTCCCTTTAATTACTTCTCTAATGGATTTGATAAAGGCAGGAACATTACAAAGGGTCCTCACTAACTTAATGTTACTTATTGTTCACGCATTTACCTCAGAACATAGATCTGAAACCCTTTTAAATAATTTCAAGTAAAAGCGTAGGAGTGGCTGTGTGGTAAGTAGCTTGCTTACCAACCACATGGTTCCGGATTCAGTCCCACTGCGTGGCAGCTTGGGCAAGTGTCTTCTACTATAGCCTTGGACCGACCAAAGCCCTGTGAGTGGATTTGGTAGACGGAAACTGAAAGAAGCCCGTCGTGTATATGTATGTATACATATATATATACATGTGTGTGTGTGTGTGTGTTAGTATGTCTGTGCTTGTCCCCCAACATCGCTTGACAACCGATACTGGTGTGTTTACGTCCCCGTAACTTAGCGGTTCGGCAAAAAGAGACCGATAGAATAAGTACTAGACTTATAAAAGAATAAGTCCTGGGGTCGATTTCTTCGACTAAAGGTGGTGCTCCAGCATGGCCGCAGTCAAATGACTGAAACAAGTAAAAGAGTAAAAGAGTAAATAGTCAGCACCAAATATTAAAAAATTAATATTCATCCAATGGTTATGTCACTATTTCATTGACTCTCTTGACACATCGGTACATCGACATTATTTAGTGCCTTTATTGCATATCTTTTGTTTTGTTTTGTTTTTTTGTCGCTGCTTTTTTTTCTTTTTTACTTTGTGTTGTCACCCTGCATTGTTATTGTAATGAAAGCATTGTCCATTGTTTGCATTCCGCTGTCTGGTGCCCAGAGTTTAAAACGTCCTTTGTACAAATTTTAGTGATACACTTTATCTGTGATCTGAGTTAAAGCAGTCACCTAGTCCTTAGCTCTTTCTGCTGGCCCTGTAGATTGTCCTGTGCACAACCCTCCATCGTATCTTGGTCATATAAAAAAAAAATACTGACTAAACAAATATCAGTCAATACCTATGTCCTTATGTAGTACTTTGATAATGTTGCTAATAAGACATTGATATAGTGAACAATATCAATACTGACCTGGCAGAATCCTTAGCACGCCGAACAAAATGCTTAGCTGCATTTGGTCCGGTTTTACGTTCGAGTTCCAATTCCGCGAGGCTGACTTTTCCTTCCGTCCTTTCGGTGGATGTAATTGACCAAAATTTGAAATCAATATTAACCCATTAGTATTTAGACAGGACATATCTGGGTTTTTCCAACCCAAATATTCTTCTTGTTTTATGCTCAAACCAGCCGGATCTGGCTTCTCACATCTACCCTAAAATACCATTCCAAAATAATAAATTTAAAACAATGGTGAATGAACAAGCATTGCATTTCATAGAAGAATCTGAATGCTAAAGAGTTAATGCCGATTTCCAAAAGAGACACCCAGCCTCAAATTCTAGGAACGAGTACAATCGATTATGATCGATCACAGTTAGTAGCAAGTATATATACATATATATATATATATATATATATATATATATATATATATATATATATATATATATATATATATATATATATATATATATTATCGGCCATATTTTGTCGAACGTTGTAACAGTTTTATCAATTCATTATTGTCTGTTAATATTTTGATATTGGTGTTCTATTCACTTCGCTGAAGATCATTTATTGAAATTTAAAAAACTGTTTTGATCCTATATTTCATTTTCAGTTCCGCCATCATCACATCGAAAAAGCATTTGAAAACATATTTGTATCAATATTTGTTGTCGACGAGTTTGGAGAGTTAGAAAATATAATTTAAATGTTTATGTTTTTCTTGTGTGTGTTTGGTTTCATTTTCAATTTCTAACACTCAATTATTCTTCAGAATTACTGTGCATAGGTAAAAGAAAAAAAAGAAAAAAGAAAAAAAAGATCACTAATCCTTACCTTTTAAACTGAGTCTATGCGTGCACATATCTATGATTATACAGGAAAATATTTGTATAAAATTTTCATTCTCCTAAATTAAATATCATCTTCAAAGTAAATGAATAATTTATCTATACTTGCTTGTATCTGAGGAAAGTATATTTTACTTAGCTATTTCTCGAGTAATTTTGGTGATAAAACACAATTGAAGGTTCATCAAAAAGGCCAGTGGAGATCGACGATGTCGAAAAGAACGAAAATCAAATAACGTCATAATGAGGACCATGTTGACATTAATTTTCTTCCATTTTTTTTTCTTTTGGCTTCTTTGAACGATGACAGTAACTACTAAAGAATGACGTTATGTCATATCTATAAGCAACAACTACACGTGAATACATATACATAAATACATGTTCATTTAGATGTAGCTTACTTGACTCCCTTTATTTTTTATTTTTTTATTTTTTTATTATTTATTTTTTATATTTTATTTTTTATTTTATTTATTTCTATTTTTTATTTTTTAGTTTATTTTATTTTAAGTTTTATTTTTATTTTAAGTTTATTCTTACTTTTTTACATGAATATCTGTGTATGTCTTTTTATGGTATTGTATTGTTCGTAACCACCAACTTAACACTACACACTGAATCGTCGCAAGGTATGGAAGGTTTTCGAAGGACCGGAGAGATTATGTCCGGGCGGAGAATTATACCAGATATAGTACTATACAAAATACCGAAAGGATCTTCACCTCTTACATCACACATTTCTTCTTACTTCAACGTCGAGATGGTATAAGTTCCTGGGAGAGAGATAATTTTGCGGCTGAAGATAGCTTTACATTGTAGATTATACACATATTATATTATGTTATATTATATTATGTTATATTATATTATTCACATGTAGAGCTTGAAACACGTGTACCGCGGAATCCTTTGTAGTTTTGTTGTTATTTTTTTCTTTTGGATTTACAATTTATATATATATATATATATATATATATATATATATATAATGTGAATGTATTTGTCGACAATACGAATGTGGTATATGTTTCTATGTCTAGGTGCGTGCTTGCGTATTAAGACGCTGAGTGTTTTTGCAATGTGCAGTGTATTTACATATATGAATGTTTGCATATGCATCGTATGTATATATATCATGTGCACATTATGTGCATTATAATGTCATAATGTATGAGAGATGAAACAAAAGAAATATGCCTACAATCACACATACATAGATATACGTATAATATATATATATATATATATGCATATATATAAATACATATATATATGTGTGTGTGTGTGTATCTATCTCTCTGTATATATATATATATATATATATATATATATATATATATATGTCAGGATGAGAGTGGGCGTAAAAGAGAAAATATAGGAAGGACGAGCGTGTGGACTAAAGCTGTTTGTTTATATGTGTATATATTGAGAAGACATGAAAGATGGACACATGGGAAAGCACTAAGGGATTTAATATATTGCACTGTTAAAATTTTATTACTATTTTCTCGTATTTTTGATTCTCGTAGTCGTCACTGCTTCTTTACCTCTGTCCGTCCCTCATTCATTCTCTCTCACGATCTCTCCCGCTTCTTGCAGTCTCATTACACGTACACACATTCAAACAGAAACACACATATATACATATATATAAATATATATATATATATATATATATATATATATATATATATATATATATATATATATATATATATATATATATATATACATACATACACAAACACACACATATATTTATGTATGTGTATATGTATTTATATTCTTGTATGTCTTTGAATGTGCCTGCTACAAAATCCGCTCGAGTAAATATGAACTATATAAAACGGCTACATATTAAAATGTGTAAAATGAATATGTTCAAGAAATCTTTCTTCCATCAATTAATCTCTTGGGTTTCTTTATTACTACAGATCTTCAAAACTTTCGTTCAGAAATTAGATTCTAGAAATATTTGCTCAATTTCCGCTTGTATGATTGGTGTCGACAATAAATTTTCTTGCCAAACGGACGGTGGACTGTCTCAGACCATAAATCTATCAGTGCTAGTGAGAAGGCACATGGCTGGAATTCTAACAGAGCAAAGGAAAATCGATGTTAATGTCAGAAACAAATCAGTGGTGGTTTCCTGTTCAAAATACGCCGTCGACAAATCTATGATTTGTAAACGATTCTGTATTAGTGCTGATGACAAAGATATCTATAAAGAGAATATTACTATATACGGTATATACACACACGAACGCACACAGACGCACACGCACACGCACACACTCACACACACACCTAGAGACGCATACACGCAAGCTATGCTCGCAGATACAACACACTCATGTATATATAGAGGTATATATGTATGTGCGCGTGCGTGTATATATATATATATATATATATATATATATATATATAAACGTATATACATGTACACGAATATATCTACACAAATATATAAAGATATATATATATAATATGAATGTAAGCGTATGTGTATGTGTGTGTGTGTGTGTAAATGTATATATTCTTACAAATATATGTGTAGCAATATATATGTACAAATATTTACAAAACTATAAGCATTTAGTACGTGTATTTATATATACATACATACATATATATATATATATATATATATATATATATATATATATATATATATATATATATATATATATATATATATATATATATACATATGTACACACACACAGGCAGACATAGACATGCATACATGTACACAAACACATACATATATATAGATATATATATACACACATACATATATGCATACGTACATACGTACATACGTACATACATACATACAACATGCATAGGACATTTGCTCTCCAGTCTCTCAATGATGATTGGCGAGGTATTTTAAGAGAGTAATTCGCGCCTTGGAGTCAGATTACATGTAAAAAGAGAAACCTACAGATTTATTTGATGCAGTCTATTATTTATTTATGGGCTGTGGAATTTAGCTTAATAGCACACACTCAAACACGTTTTAAACACACTGTCCACACAAACACATACACGTATTTTTATTGTATAGATATACGTGTGTGTGTGTATATATATAAATAATTATATCTATATATATATATATATATATATAAATATATATAAATACATATATATATATATATATATATATATATATATATATATATATATATATATATATATATATATATAGCCGACAGACGAACGAGAGTGGGATAGTCCGATTAGCGACTCACACAAACTCAGCTTTGAACATATGATATCGTATTTCTCTCTAGTCAACAGAATTGACTGCTTATATTTTTGTTTCATTGTAATTCATATCAATGTGAACCAATAGTTTCACGCATTACGTTCATATACGTGTATGTGTTTGTGTGGAGTGTATGTGTCTGTGCATGTGTGTGTGTGTGTGTGTGTGTGTGTGTGTGTGTCTGTGTGTGTGTGTGTGTGTGTGTGTGTGTGTTTTGTGCAATTTTGTGATGCAGTCAGAAAAAATAAAACTCAAAACATGAATATATATATACATATATATGTATGTATATATATATATATATATATATATATATATATATATATATATATATATATATATATATATATATATATATATATATATATATATGTACATATATAT
Source organism: Octopus bimaculoides (assembly GCF_046866305.1). NCBI lineage: Eukaryota > Metazoa > Mollusca > Cephalopoda > Octopoda > Octopodidae > Octopus > Octopus bimaculoides. The sequence continues at coordinate 98,197,235 of NC_142935.1, forward strand.
ATATATGTATCATAGTTTTCAGAAGTAACAGAGAGACTCAAGGACCGATAAGTGTTACCGCACGGAAATTTCGGCCCTTGAGTCACTCTTTTGCTTCTGCTACATATTAATAAAATATTATTAAGTTGGGATGGACGATAATACTTATGTAATATTTTAATTTTGTGCAACCATTATTGCCTTCGATATAGGTCTTTCGTTAGGTTCAACAATCGTTTCTCTCAGTGTGAGAATGCATATGTGCAATTTTCATCAGTTTACAGACAAAATTAAACCAATAGATGCAGTGAGAGACAAAATACAGTTATAATGAAAATACAATATATACAAAAATAAAGAAATAGGGGGAAAGAGGGAGGTCAGGTTGGCTATAAATTACAATTCATTCTTCGTGGTCAGATTATGAGGAAGAAAGTGATAGACAGAATAAAAGCTTTCTTCCTTATACCCTGACCACGAAGACAGAATTGTAATTTATAGTCAACCTGACACCTCCCCCTTTTCGCTATTTTTTAATTCTTATATGTTGTATTTTTATTATAATATTTTCACTTTGGTTTTAATCTTGTCTGTAAACCGATGAAAATTACACACTGATTTGGGTATTCATCCTCACAGTGAGTGAAACGACATGGATGTAACGAAGGACTTACTTAAACAATCACCTGAGGAGGAGAATTTTACACCTTGGATGGCTGAAAATGCTTACATGCCATGAAAATTAGTTGAAACACTTGTAGTGATTTTTTAATAAATTATGTCGTTCATTCCATTCGGAAAGTGTTGGACAAGGGTGAAACCCACAAAACTAAACATAATGGGGAAAAGTGTGTACAATGAACAGTATGCATACATATATGTGTGTGTGCATGCGTATGTGTGTGTGTGCATATATATAGGAATTGTGGCACCAAAATGTACCAATTTTTGCTAAAAATACCCGACGATAACATTTATATATTCAGTGAAGCTTTACCTAGCGCCGAACGGTTATCGACTGCTATTTCCAGCAAAAATTCGTACCTTCTTGTGCCATTATTTCCTATTTATAATTCTACCTTTAGGATGCTTTATTTCGCTGGAAAATAATATTATCATATTGTAATAATATTTATCATATATATATATACATATACCGTTATAATATATATATATGTTCTGAGTTCAAATTCCGCTGAGGTCGACTTTGACTTTCATCCTTTTGAGATCGATAAATTAAGTACCAGTTGAACACTGAGGACGATGTAATTGACACATCTCCTTCCCCCAAATGGCTTCTCTTGTGGCAAAATTTGAAACCATTATTTGTCAAGGTTAAAGTTTCTTTTTTTATAAATTCTTTTCATTTATCTAACATTATGCTTGACCAAGTTAAATACATAAACTGTCACATTTCCGATATCCTCCCCAAACCACTTGCTATCTCGCAACATTTTGTCATCTCACATTATCAACATGTTCCATGCCAACATTAAGCTTATACCTAATTAAAATAATCCAATATGGCAGATCCATTTAATATTCACGCCAATAGTTTGTTATAATCAGAGGAAATATAACATTGCATACTCACAATTACTGAAATGTCTACTTCGGAATATCGTAATCCGCCAAAAGTATGAAAATGAAATTCATCAAGAAGTTGTGTTGGCTTATATTTGGTTTGTTATTTTACGTTGAAGGATATAAAAAGAAAAAAACCAACAGAGGTAAATTGAATGAAGAATTATTTCATAGCCTTGTTTATTGTGAGATAATATGACAAGGTTCTGACTCATAAATATATACGCCATATATCCTAGCGTTTTCCTTTGTGATCTAAAATAACATGTCGTGTTTAAGTAAATAATTTAACCTCTAAACTGATAAATGGGGGCATAAACAGTGCTAGCAAATAGTAACAGGGTACTCCTTAACGAACTGGTCGTCAAATAGCCGTCATTTGATCTAAGATTTCTCACTTACCCATCTCATTGTACTTTACAGAAATCTATAGGCGTAACATTCGTTGTAACATCATCCTGGACATTAACTTCATTAACAAATCAATTATGCAGCTACGAGAATGTAAGGAAACGAAAGAAAAAATTACTTATCACAAAGCGGCTGTCGACAGGAAATGTATGTTTTATAAATCAAAGAATATCTCTACTCGTTTCGAATAACTTTTTATAGCCACGTATTTTCATTTGCTAACAGCTGAATCCCATGTTTCAAGATACGTCATTATGACTGATAAAAATCAGGCATATTTCAGGAAAAACTGAATTATTTTCAGAAACAAAATATATCATAATATTAATGTTTGATGGTTCATGTCATGAAGAAAAATTACAGTAATTATTGGATGAACTGGAAAAATATTTAGATTTTTTCCTCTGATTGATTTCAATATTCATTTCGTTTTATCTACCACAAAACGAATCCTTACAAGGAAAGCACAAATTAACAGAGAGACAGACACAGACAGGCAGACGAACAGACGGTAAGAAAATGAATCACTTCATCTTTCTTCTTTACTTAATCAACCCTAAAAGGATTGAAATTCAGGTTATAGGAGAACAAGTTTAAATACACCAATACATCGATTAGTTGGCTGATTGACAGATTAATGAGCCCATTGATTGACTTAACTGATTGATGTTCAATATTTGAAACAGTCTTAGTGAAGTTAGTCGATAAAAAAGTCAAGCGATTTCCGTTATCTTTGGATATAAATCCATTTCCTTGATGTCTTTAAATCCGTTTGGAGATTCTTGAACCTTCAAAATTCTATTTCTTCAAAACCCAAAACATACGTACTAAATATTCTACCATAAATATCAATCTTAGGGAAAGTACATTTCAACCTCGAACAATTTCTTTAAAATTCGTAAAATATATTCCGATCTATCGTGTGTGTGTGTGTATTATCTATATATATAAAAGTGAGAATGTGTGTGTGTCTGTCTGTCTGTCTGTCTGTCTGTCTGTCTGTCTGTGTGAATCCCTAAAACTCGAGAA